>NW_027507686.1:27398065-27525792 GCF_037356315.1 Lithobates pipiens
CAATGTAGAAATAGATTTTCCTTTTCAATCTCATTGCACCATAGGGATCAGCAAGGAAACGTCAGCTGATTGATACATTGTAGTTAATCGTTGGACCCCTAGGATTTAGCTTCCCTGTGGAGTCACAAAGACCCCAACCACAGGGAATGCAGTGTTAGATTGTAGTAATAATGTCATTGTGACAATGAAAGGATTGGAGGAAATGTGTGACTTCAGAGGAGGAGTGCTATTAGTTCATGGGGAGCACAGCTCCCTACTGTCCCTCATTTCAGTTTAAATCCCTCCGTCCTCCTCAGTTGTCCCTATTACACCCCGGACCAAACTGTTCAGTATGAGGACCACGCTGTAACGTATATTATACAAATATTCACAGGCGGAAAATACATTTTTTATAAATGAACAAATCACATTTCAATGTTTGAATATGTTTAACTTGGAATACTTCTGTAATCAACATGATAGGAGTGAGGACAACTAAAACAAATCCACAAAACAAAGCAAACCATTCCATTCAAAAAATGAGCCCATTAGAGTTCCACCTACTTCAGAGTCTCCATCAGAGTCCCCTTTACATCAGAGTCCTCCCTTATATTAGATCCCCCCTTACATCAGCGTCCTCCCTTATATTAGATCCCCCCCTTACATCAGTGTCCTCCCTTACATACACCCTGTCCAATTTATTATGCCAATGATATTTTTCTCATTTACCTAAATAATTGTAAACAACAGTCAGCATAATTCTCATGTTATCAACTATTAAGAGTACAATTAAAATGTTATCGAACCTCGTAATGATAACAATTTTTTTTTCTAAATAAAAAACGTACAATGCACTGTTCCAAATTATGACGCACAGTAAGTTTCAAAACACTTTATAGGTTGTAAAGAACTGAAAACTGTCATTGCAGCATATTTACTGAAAACAAAAGCTATTTCAATCAAACTTTCAACAACATTTTAACTTTTTTAAACATTTTAACAGGTCACGTTACATTTGAACATAGGACCCCTTATCTGATAGCAGCTTCACAAGTCTTGCATCCATTGAACTTGTGAGTTTTTGGACAGTTTCTGCTTGAATTTGTTTGCAAGATGTCAGAATAGCCTCCCAGAGCTGATGTTTGGATGTAAACTGCCTCCCACCCTCATAGATCTTTTGCTTGAGGATGCTCCAAAGATTCTCAATAGGATTGAGGTCAGGGGAGGATGGAGGCCACACCATGACTTTCTCTCCTTTTATACCCATAGCAGCCATTGATGTATTCTTTGCAGCATGGGATGGTGCATTGTCATGCATGAAGATGATTTTATTACGGAAAGCATAGTTCTTCCTTCTGTGCCAAGGAAGGACGTGGTCAGTTAGGAACTCCACATACTTTGCAGAGGTCATCTTTACACCTCCTGGGACCCTAAAGGGGCCGACCAGCTCTCTTCCCATGATTCCGGCCCAAAACATGACTCCACCACCGCCTTGCTGACATCGCAGCCTTGTTAGAACAGGGTGGCCGACCACCAACCATCCACTACTCCATTCATCTGGACCAGTGCCGGGACAAGGTCATCTAGAGCCCAGGGCGACCATGCCAAATTGCGCCCCCCCCCCCCCCCCCATATGTATAAGCATTATGTGTAAGCGAAAAAAAAACCTCCCCTTCTAAAAAAAAAATTATACTAATAAGCATGCTCAATTCCTAAGCAAGAATTCCCCCTTCTCTCAGTACAAATCCGCCCCCCCCTCCTGAAATCTTTGCCCCCTATTACCCCAGCTCAAATTCTCTCTACCCATATGGCCCTAGCACAAATCCCCCCCCCCACAAAAAAGTTCCCCCTCCTAGCACATATCCGCTAACCCTCAAAGCAAAAATCCTCTCCCCCACTCCAAATTCCTCCTTCCAGCACAAAGTCCCCTCCCCCAATCTGGC
The DNA here is from genome assembly GCF_037356315.1 of Lithobates pipiens. Taxonomy (NCBI): domain Eukaryota; kingdom Metazoa; phylum Chordata; class Amphibia; order Anura; family Ranidae; genus Lithobates; species Lithobates pipiens. Next base: position 27,399,988 of record NW_027507686.1, read on the forward strand.
ACAAGTTCCCCCTAGCACAGATACCCCCAACCACCCCTACTGGCACAAATCTTCCTCTCCTATCCCCCCTCCCAACACAAATCCCCCCAAATCACCATTCCTAGCATACCTCCCAATATTTGCCCTCCTAGTACATTTCTTAACCGCTTCCTCCCCCCCAAATTCCCCTTCTCCCCTTCTCAACACAGATCCCCTCCCCATCTCCTTTGGTGCCCCCCCCCCACTTCACATGATATCACAGTGCCCAGGGCAACCGTCCCTCCTGCCCACCCCTTGTCCTGGCCCTGATCTGGACCATCCAGGGTTGCACGGCACTCATCAGTGAACAGGACTCTTTGAAAATTAGTCTTCATGTATTTCTCTGCCCGATGCAGCCGTTTATGCTTGGTTAGTGGTGGCCGAATGGAAGGTTTATGCACAGTTGCAAGACTCTGGAGAATTCTACACCTTGATGTCCGTGGGACTCCAGAGGCGCCAGCAGCTTCAAATATCTGTTTGCTGCTATGTGATGGTGTTTTAGCAGCTGCTCTCTTGATCCGATGCATGGATCTGGCAAAAATCTTCCTCAATGTGCCCTTATCTGCACGAAACCCGTCTGTGCTCTGAATCAGCCACAAATCTCTTAATAGTGTGATGATCACACCTAAGTTTTCGTGAAATATCTAATGTTATCTAAAGGCATTGAAGTATTTCACTGCAGCAGAGAGATCCTTCTTCTTCCCCATATTGCTTGAAAATGGTGCTCTGCTTAATAATGGGAAATACCCTTCTTTAGTTTTTCCTTTAATTGGGCTCACCTGGCAATCTAATTATCACAGGTGTCAGATTGTTTTCAGTGATTAAAAGAGCCCTGAGACACAATGCCATCCATGAGTTAAACTGAAAAACAAAATACTTAATCTTTGTGACACTGAAATAGAATTTGCATAATAATTTGGAACAGAGTGTAAGTGTCTCCATTAGAGCCCCTTTATATCAGAGTTCCTATTAAAGACCCCCTTACAAAGGATCCCCCCTAACATAGGAATCTACTTAATAAAAGTCCCTATTAAATTCCTCCTTACATGGGTGACCTCCTTACATCAGAGTCCCCATCAAAGCCCCCTTACAAAAGAGTTCCCCATCACAACCCCCTTACATCAGAGTCCCTATCAAAGTCCCCCTTACATCACAGCCATCCCTTACACAAGAGTCCCCATTAGAGCTCCTATATATCAGGGTCTCTATCAGCGTCCCCCTTACATAGGATTCCCCATTACCTCTGCGTCCCCTTACATTAGAGTCCCTAACAAAGTCCCCCTTACATAGGATACCCCCTTACATAAGAGTCTCCTTAAGAAAAGTCCCTATCAAATTTCCCCTTACAGCAGAGACCCCTTACATCACAGTCCCTATCGAAGACCCCTTTACATCAGATTCTCCTTTACATCAGAGTTCTCTCTTACATAACTGTCTACATTATAGTCCCTTTACATAAGAGTTCCTATTAAAGACCCCCTTACATAAGAGTCTCCTTAATAAAAAATTGCTCCTTATATCAGCATCCCCATCAAAGCCCCCTTATGGCAGAGTCCCCCATCAGAGCCCCCCTTACATCAGAGTCCCTAACAAAATCCTCCTTACATAGGATTCCCGCTTACATAAGAGTCTCCTTAATAAAAGTCCCTATCAAATTTCCATTTACATCAGATCCCCCTTACATCAGAGTCCTTGCTTACATCAGAGTCCTCCCTTACATCAGTGTCTCCATTAGAGCCCCTTTACATCAGAGTACCTATTAAAGGCCCCCTTACATAGAAATTACCCTTACATCAGAATCCCTATTGAAGTCCCCCTTACATAGGCTCCCTACTTACATTAGAGCCCCATATCAAATTCCCCCTTATATTGGTGACCCCCTTACAACAGAGTCCCCCTTACATCAGATTCCCTATTGAAGTCCCTCTGACATCAGAGTCTCCCTTACATCAGAGTCCCCATTATGCCACGTACACACAACTAGACTTTTTGACAGCAAAGGTCCGACGGAACTAGTTCGTCGGACAATTCGATCGTGTGTGGGCTCCATCGGACCTTTGCTTGCCAAAAATCTGGCAGACTTTAGAGATAGAACATGTTTTAAATTTTCCCACCGGAACTCCGCCGGACCGAGAAATCCGTTCGTGTGTATGCTGGTCCAACGGACAAAAAACTACACTAGGGCAGCTATTGGCTACTGGCTATGAACTTCCTTATTCTAGTCCGGTCGTACGTCATCACGTTCAAATCCGTCGGACTTTGGTGTGATTGTGTGTGGCCAAGTCCGTTCATTCGGAAAGTCCGTCGGAACTCCGTCAAAAGTCTGTCGGAAAGACAGTCTGACCTAGTCCCTCGAAAAGTCCGGTCGTGTGTACGCGGCATTAGAGTCCCTTTACACCAGAGTCTCTATCAAAGTCTCCCTTATATCAGAGTTACATAGGATTCCCCTTTACATAAAAGTCCTCCTTACATAAGAGTCTCCTTAATAAAAGTCCCTATCAAATTCCCAGAAACCCCTTACAATAGGGTCCCTATCAAAGTCCCTTTTACATCACAGCCACCCCTTACATGTGAGTCCCCATCAGAGTCCCTTCTTACATCAGAAGGTCAGATAAAATTGGGCCATAGTTTGTAGACTCCTTTCCTATAGGTATAGCCCTAGTTATACAATGTATGAATTGACTACCAAATCTTTCATCCATTCTCTAAATTCTTACATTTGTTCTTTTGTACACTCAGTATAAAGAAGGATGGTGGTAAAAGGACTTGTGGATTTACCCAAATATTTTCTACATACTCATTCTTTATGGTCTAACTAACTGGGGGCGTGGCAGGGGGTGTGTCCTTTGCCTTCACACCTGTGTCTCTCTTTCGCATCTCAGAAAGTTGGGAGGTATGCACGTGTGCGCTAATGGTTTTTCCTGCCAGTGACTTCCTGTCCAAGTGACAAACTCCCTACAATTCACTTCCTGGTGTCACCGTGACAGGAAGTTAGTGGAAATTTCCCCACAAGGGCACACAGTAATGTCAACTTAACAAAGGTTCTAATCCTTCCCTATTTTATCCAGAACTCTAAGCACAGTTTTGACTGGAGTCAGGTTTTAAAACTTTCTAAATGTTGCCTGAATCCCCCATTAAAGTGTGAAAATGTTATTATAGTACATTACCACAGATCGAGCCAATGCAAAGAGACAATGGGACGTGTGAAAAAACAAAGTGTGAATGTGAGAAGGAGCACGATTTCACACATACAGACAGAGTGCACAATGGCGAGACGGCGGCCACAACAGCAAAACCCAGAATTATGCCTAACCCGTATATCATTTATCAGAAGTTCTGCCTTTTTACTTTGACAAAAAGCACCCACTTTATTTCACTATATATTTATGTAGCTCCGACATATACCACAGTGCTGTACAGAGAACACTGAGCCAGTCACATCAGTTTCTGCCCCCGAGTTATGAGCTTCTCCGCAAGGTGTTGATGGTCTGCAGGGTGCTGTTGGTTCACTCCGCTGTGATCTCAGCTGAGAGAAGCAGCAAGCCTGGGGCCTCTCATGCAGGCTTTTCCCAGGCAAGCATGGACCATGCTGGGGAAGGCGAAGGTGGAGGCTCTCCAGAGGCACTGAGGCCTACTCCATGTGCTCATGCTGCATTGGATTCTGGGCCTGTCCCCATGCAAGGGGAGTCCTTAGCAGCAATCCAGGATAAAGTGGTGAATAGACTTCGCTGTATTACCAAAGAGGAACATAAACTTGCTGTCCTGAAAGCGGATTTCAGGAAAAATAAATCTCTGCACAGTAAGCCTGGGAGCAGTAAGAGGGAAGAATCCAAGCTAAAGTCTCTTGAGGAGGCATTGAAGAAGCAGGAGAAGCTGGTCGCTTCTCTGAAGGAAAGCAGCGGTGCATTTAAAGAAAAATATGAGAATGAGGAGAGATTCCAAAAGATGAAGGAGAGTGCCTGTGCAAGTACCAGCCAGAGAGTGGATGCCAGAGTAATGGCGACAGTATGGATGGGGGGTAAGGAAGTGGCTTCACATGGTGGCCCCAGTACTACCCGTCTCAGGATCTGTTGCACCTGAGTCAGTATCTGCCCCTCTCCCTCCCCAGCACCCTGGGTCATCTTAGGAGGAGGTTGAGGAAAATGGCACATTGCTGCATACCATTATGAAAGTGGAATCTCCCTTGAGTGGCACCAACTCATCAGATGAGGAGGAGGATGTCCTGCCTCAGCCTGTAAGGGAGAAAGTTGTGGAAAAAGTTTAATTTAAGTCTGATCAAGATGGCAGCAGTGCTACAGTGTCTGCAAATGGAGGACAGGCTGTTTCAGTTCAGGAAAATGCTGGTGAAGGACTGCTTGTTGAGAGTATCTCTCCATGTATGGAGGCCATTCCTGTGATTGCTGCTAAAGACAAAGAAACTGCATCTTGTCAATGGATCCTTGCAGGAGGAGATGGTGTCAATCCTGACAAAGAAGTTCTTGTTGTCTGTGAGAAGAAGGAGCAGGAGTCCCACATGGACGCTAAAATCGCAGAGCAAGAAAGTCGCATAGATGCTAAAACAGCTGCTGTACCTAATAACTGGTAATAGCTCACCTGGGACTATGGTGAGTGTGGCTGTTTTGCTGGAGGATCGAGTGCTGGGTGAATTGCCAAACCAGATTTCAGAGGTTTCTATGCAGCCAGTTAATATTCCTATGCAGCCAGTAAATGTGTCATCTGTCCCAGTTATGAACTAAGCTAAGGCTGTGTTGAGACAAAAATCATGCTGCTGCTGGAAGGGAGCCAGTTGTGCGACTTTTACCTAACGCACCCTCCATTAAACGCAGGAATGTGCTACAGCTGAAGTGGGAAGGAGGAGATATTCCACCTATCAGGAGGGTGGTTGTGGATGAGATCCCAGCCATGGGTTTTAAGGCGGAGGATATTTATGCTGTTATCAGTCCGGCTGGTTCCTTTGAATGCGATTTATCATTTGTGGGTCCAGAATCACTGGATCTGCTTTGGGAGCGGTTTGAGAATGTGTATTGGGGCCAGCCGGACTGGAAGGGGCTTGTCTCTAAGGTAATCTCACGACAGCCCTTGATAAAGAATGTGACTATCCTGACAAGGAATGAGTCTGTACCCCCTGAGGATTTATGGGTCTTGGTTGAGGAGGTTTGGTGAAATGTTGTGTCCCCTAAAAAAGATTTTGGATAATAGAGGAATCTGGACGGGTGGGTGGTCGGTGTCAATGAGGTTGCGAGTGTGTGGGAATGTGGTCCAGCATTTGCCCTCCTCTGCCTTTATTGGTAGAGATAGGATTACCATCATCTACCCTGGTCAACCTAAGGTGTGGTGTAAATGTGGAGTCAAGGGACATTTCTCCTCTAACTGTCCAGAGCAGAAGTGCTCTTTGTGCCAGGAGCTGGGGCATCTGGCAAGGGACTGTAGCATCATTAAATGTAACCTATGTGATAAGGTTGGTCACCCTTATAGCCGGTGCCCTGAGGCTTTGCACAATAAGCCAGTTAGTGGAGGAATTCTTCCATATGGATTGAGAAGAGTCTGGGTTGGCAGAGGTTGTACCAGGGGATCCTAGTGTCTCTGTCCCATCAGAATCTCTGTGAGGCCCTCTGTGGTGTCAGTGTCCCCCCCCAGAATGCAAGGTGAATGATGTGGAAGTCAGGGTGAATGATGTGGAAGTTGGGGTGAATGATGTGGGGGGAGGGGGTTCTGCCGTCGGGATCGTCGAATGAGGATATGGGATGGTTGGAGGCTAAAAGGAAAAAGGGTAAGAGGGGAAGAAGGAGGAAGGATGTCAAAGCTCCTGAACTTAGGAGGGTGGAGGTGGCAAATGCTTTTGAGGTGTTTTCTGAGGCGGAGGGTGGAAGTTCTTCTGGTGATGAGTCTATGGAGGAGGACTCACAAGGGTCATTGAAGCGTGTAGGGTCTCCAGGTAGGGAGGGGGGTAAGCAGGCTAAGAAACATATACCGCAATCATCCTGATGGCAGTTCCCACTCCTCTGAAGGTGGCGACTATTAATGTCGCCAGAATAAAATCAGTAAGTGCTCGTAATATGGCCTTATTTTTGCTCAGCAGGTTTGATGCTGATATTTTCTCTTTGCAAGAGACCCGGTTGTCTAGTTTGGCTGATATTCATCTGGCGAAGAAGGAGTGGAGGCGCGGCCCCTCTTTCGGGTTTCTTGTGGCCGAGCCTTACAATGGTACTTTTTCCGGCATGGTAACCTGTTGGCGGATTATTAAGGTAGGAAATGGAGAGATGCATGGTCTTAGACGTCTCCATGGGGGGGGGGGGCAGGACCTGCACCTGATCAACATCTATGGTCCAAACAAAGTGGGACAGGAAATGCCTCTTCATGAAGATCAAGCCTTTTCTTTTTACAGCCTGGCAAGTTGTCTTCGGTGGTGATTTCAACACCGTCACAAGGACTAAGGACATGAAAGGTACCGGAGCCAGGCTGAACTGTCTGTGACGGCTTTTTCTTGAACAAAATAGCTAGAGAGGCAGGTCTGGTTGATGTGCACATTCATTGCTGTCCAGATGACACGGGATTCCCTTTTCAGCGAGGTAGTAGTCAGAGTAGAATAGACAGGTTTTTTTTAAAGGGGAACTCTGCCTTCTTAGCACCAGTTTGTCAGGCGGTGGAGTTTTCCCATCACTGTATTCTGTCTGTGACTCTGAACAGCCCTGATACACCATCTAGGGGGGAGGGAACCTGGAAGCTAAATTCGGCACTCCTGGACGATGTGAAGGTGTCAATCCTTTGAGAATTTTTTTCAGGCATAGGTATCAATCATGGACTTTTGCAGCAGTAGGTCAGAGTGGTGGGAGCTTACAAAACAAAGAATTGTTTGGTTTTTCAAGGCCATAGGAAGAAATAAACAGCTTTATAAGTATGTCACCTACCAGCATCTGCAGAGGAAGCTTGATAGGCTTGAGTCGAATAATGGGGATTCGGGGATGATCTCTGAGGTTAAACTCCTGCTCAGGCAGTGTCAATATGACAGGCATGCCACTTTGGTTCTGGAAAGGGATTATGGGAAAGATCACTCGCCCGACCCTTACCAGAATTGCAAACAAGGTAGAGCAGTTAAGTGAGTTTTAGGCCTGGTTGACAGTGCAGGTTCCTTGACAAAGTCCAAGTCAGGGAACCTGGAAACCGCCAGGTCATATTATGCTGACCTCCTGGGCAGAAGGGACCTTCCAACGAACTTTCCGAATGAACGGACTTAACCACACACAATCACACCAAAGTCCAACAGATTCGAACGTGATGACGTACGACTGGACTAGAATAAGGAAGTTCATAGCCAGTAGCCAATACCTGCCCTAGCGTCGGTTTTTGTCTGTCGGACTAGCATACAGACGAACAGGTTTCTCGATAGGAACTGGGTCTGGTGGAGTTCTGGCGGAAAAATTTGAAACATGTTCTATTTCTAAAGTCAGTCAGATTTTTGGACAGCAAAGGTCCAATGGAGCACACACGATCAAATTGTCCGAGGGATTCGTTCCGTCGGACCTTTGCTGTTGAAAAGTCCGGTCGTGTGTACGCGGCATAAGGTTTGACCTCATATTATATGGTTTTGGTAACTCTGAAGGAAAAAATCAGCAGAAAATCTGATAGTGTGTTTGGGGCTTAAGAAGTCACCTGGGCCAGATGGGTTGACAGTCGAGTTTTATAAGCACTTTAAGGTTACTCTGGCCCCATATTTGGTGGAGGTTTTTAATGGCTGTCTGAGAGAGGGTTCGCTCTTTCCCTCCATGTGACAATCTCCAGTGATCCTTCTGTCAAAGGGTAAGTATTCCTCGAAAATTGAGAATTGGCAGCCCATTAGCCTTCTCAATGTTGATAGGAAGATACTGGCAAAAATAATTTTCTGTCGTTTGTCATCTGTAGAGGGTGATCTACTTTCCAGCAAGCAGCACTGTTCAGTTCAGGGTAGAAGCACTTTTGCAGCAGTGTTAGCTGTCCGGGAGGCCTTGGAGCGATGCAGGGCTTCAGGCTGGAGAAAGTACTTGCTGGCATTGACCCAATCAAAAGCTTTAGCCTGATCCAATCATGAGTACCTATGGCTGCTTCTTGGCAAGTATGGCTTGGTGGGGGGCTTTATCGATTGGCTAAAGACCTTGTACAGAGGGACTGAAAGCTTCCTGCTTGTGAATGGTTGGATGAGACGGCCCTTTGAGGTTGGCTCGGGTGTGCATCAGGGCTGTCCTTTGAGTCCTCTGCTATATGCCTTTGCAATCGATCCCTTCATCTGGAGTGGACTGTTGTGCGGAGTGCCTTTGGGCATTTCTGGTGAGCCTCCTTTGAGGGTCGTGGCCTATGCTGATGACGTGTCTGTTTTAATCTCTGGGACAGAGGAGGCAGTGGAGGTGGTCTCAGTGATGGAGCAGTATGCTGAGGCATTTGGCTCAAAGATCAATCGGGATAAAAGTGACGTTTTTTGGATGGGTGAGGAAGGCGACGGGTTTGAGCTTCCGGACATCTTCCCAGAGCACCGACAGGAAATTCAAGTTTTAGGCATCAAATTTGGTCCCGGCGATTATGGCCTCACAAATTGGGAAAACAGGCTACAAGATACCGATGGCAAGGTTGCCACCTGGAAGGAATGGAAACTCTCTTGCAAGGAAAGGATTGACCTGATTAAAACTTACCTGGTCCCAGTATTTCGGTATGTCAGCTTTGTCTGTGTTTTGCCAGTGTCTCTCTATGCGAGAGTCTACAGCTGTTTCTTTCAACTGTTATGGGGGAACAAACTGAATCTCGTTAAGAGGTCTGTAACCTACCTTCCCAGGCGGATGGATGGCTTAGGTATGGTCAACCCGGTTGGTTTTTTTTCTCTCTCATTCCTGGTTTAGGCCTTTTCTTTGAAGCTGGGAGAATGGTGGGCCAGTGAAAAGCCTGAGGGTCTGACATGGTAAGCTCCCGGCTTATGTTTCCCCATGCCTGAAAATGCTTCGGCCGTTGCGAGTGACAGCGGAAGAATTTAAGTCTCCTCTCCAGGAAAGACCTGGAGAGGAGGGTTGTTGAATCTGCCTTTAGCGAGCCACTGGCCTTGAGGGATTGCCCAAGTCCTGTTATGAGGGAGGCTCTGCGTTTGCTCAATCTAGAGAGAATCCCTTTAAAGTTTCGGGATTTGGCCTGGCACTCGTTTCATGGCAGACTCTATGTAAAGGGCAATCTGAAGCATCGCTCTACGGAGAACCATGGTTGTCCAAGAGTGGAATGTGGTGGGGTGGAGGAGACAATGGACCACTTCTTGCTTCAGTGCCCCTTCAATGTATGCAGTTATGCAGAGTGGTCGTACGGGGCCTATGAGACACATCAGGATTTTGATTTTGAGACACTTTTTCTAGTTAGCTTAGCAGTGCGTTCCTTCACATGGAATCCATGGTGTCAGGTTTTCATTTGGAAAAAAGGCCTTCCTGACAAGGTGGTGGTGCACTACATTCTGGGTGAGGTTGGGTTCAGGGTCTTGAGAAGGACAGGTGACGGCCGGGGGCCTGAACAAAGGCATGGAGCAATGTCAGGACTCCGTAGCTGCTTTTTGTCAGTCTCTGGGTGTGCGGCTTTCTTTCTGTCCTTTCACGTTCCCTAGATTTTTATATAAGATTGTATTTTTGGAAAAAGGCTGTGTGTGTATATATATTATATATGTTTTTTTTATGTTTGTACGATTAAAAAAAATATATATATAATGTCCCCCCCACAATCACACACTATTATTATATTATTATATACTGTAGCTCTGACATATGCTACAGTGCTGTACAGAGAACTCTGATATTACATATAACAATATTTGGGGAATTTATAGTTTAATGATTTTCTCATTTTCATACTGTGTACAATTCCCCCGGTGGTGAAATTAACACAGTGCAGCTCTCTGGGCTATAAATAGCAGGAAATGGTGCCGGTATTTTGGGTGAAGAACTGACACAGATGCTCTGAGTTCCCCTGAAATTGTCGCAGCCTCAGAGCTTAACGGTCACTCAGCCACAGCGTTTCCACGTGACACGTCACCAACTCCCCACACAGGGGGACAGAAACTAAACTTGGCAGGATTTCCACAATTGTATATACACCAGTCCCTTACAATCACTATAGTGGTGCCTTTTCTGCCCCTCTTTACCATACAGTGGTCCCTCTTCTGTCCTTCTGTCCTGATTGCGTACCCAAGTCCCTCTGTCCTTACGTACCATACAACAGTCCTTCCTCTGCCCTTCTGTCCCTCTTTACATCCTTCTGCAAGCAAGTCCCTCTTCACATTACAATGGTCCCTCTTTTGCACAGAAATGCCTCGGTCTTTTTTTGCCCCACAATGGTTCCTCTTCTCCACCCAAGTTTCTCTGTCCCTCTTTATACAACAATGGTCCCTCTTCTGCACCCATGTCTCTCTGTTCCAGTTCTGCACCCAAGTCCCTCTGTCCTTCTTTACACCAAAATTGGCCCTCTTTAGTACCCAAGTTTCTCTGTCCCTCTTTACCCCACAATGGTCCCTCTGTTCCAGTTCTGCACCCAAGTCCCTCTGTCCTTCTTTGCACCAAAATTGTCCCTCTTCAGTACCCAAGTTTCTCTGTCCCTCTTTAAACCACAATGGTCCCTTTTCTGCATCCAAGTCTCTCCGTCCCTCTTTACCCCACAATGGTCCCTCTTCCGCACCCAAGACCCTATATCCCGCTTTACTGTACAACGGTCCCTGTTCTCCACAATGTCTTCTTCACCCCACAATAGTCCCTTTGTTTCAGTTCTGCACCCAAGTCCCTCTGTCCCTCTTTGCACCAAAATTGTCCCTCTTCAGTACCCAAGTCTCTCTGTCCCTCTTTACACCACAATGGTCCCTTTTCTGCATCCAAGTCTCTCTGTCCCTCTTTATCCCACAATGGTCCCTCTTTTGCACCCTCTGCCCCCTTTTCCCCCACAATGGTTCCTCTTCTGCACCCAAGTCTCTCTGCCCCCCTTTACTCCGCAGTGGTCCTGGTTCTGCTTCTAATTCCCTCAGTCCCTCTTTAGTCGTCCACAATGGTCCCTCTTCTGTGCCCAAGTCTCTCTGTCCTTCTTTACCCCCCCCCCCCCCCCGCCCCCCACAATGGTCCCTCTTCTGTACCCAAGTCTCTCTGTCCTTCTTTACTCCCCCCCCCCAATGGTCCCTCTTCTGTACACAAGTCTCTCTATCCTTCTTTACACCCCCTCCCCCCCAACGGTCCCTCTTCTGTACCCAAGTCCCTCTTTGCCCCACAGTAGTTCCTCTTTTAGGTCTGATGTATACATCTGGACATTTACAAACAAATCTTATTTCTGTTATTTTTAGGATCCCCCTGTAAATTACAGGATTTCTCACTTTTGAAAAACAGTAAAAAGAGAAAAATGATGCAATCTTCTGACAAAAGTCTGTTTTTTTATCTGTTTTTTTAATTCAGAATCATGAATTTGTCTGGAAGTCAATCCACCCAAAATTGGTCTCTTAAGCCTCTTACACACGATCGGATTTTGGGCAGGAAATTGTGTGACGACAGACTGTTTGCCTAAAATCCAACCGTTAGTACGCTCAGACAATTGTTGTCCAACTTTCCGCCAACAAATGTTGGATGGCAGGCTAGTAATTTTTGTCTGACAACGGTCTGTTATCAGATTTTCTTAACGTCTGTACACAAGTCCGTCACACAAAGGTTGAAAGTACAGACACGCATACTCGGAATCAATGCTGACCAAACACGACATTAGCAGAAGGTGCCCAAAGGGTAGCGCTCAAGAGCTGAAATTCCTCATAGTACGTCACTATGTTCGTGTTTGTTGGCCGACAATTGTGTACCATTTGTATGCAAGACAAGATCCAGGCACACGCCCTTCGGACAAAAGTCTGAGACTTTCTTGGCCATCAATATGATCGTGTGTAGGAGGCTTAAGTCACCGGTGGAGTTTGGTGGTCTGAATCGCAACTCTGTCCCTCAAGAGTCTGGTGTGTAGCTTTAGGGGGAACCTCACACCTTTCTGGTCTGGTATAGATGAAGGGAACCCCCGGCTACTTTTTTTTTTTACAAACAGAAGGGAACAGCTGGGAGCTCTCATTGGCCAAGAATTGAAATGGCCATTCTCCTTGTAAATGTCCGTGTTGCAGTAGTAGGTTGTACAAAGGAATTTTGCATTTTTTATGTTTCACTTTAAGCATTACTAAAATCACGGCTCCCATTGACTTCAGTAGGTATTGGATTCAACATTCAAACTTCATTAACCCCTTCCCACCCTCACTATAGCCGAATGATGGCTACAGTGTGGGCTTACTTTGCCGGGAGGGCGTCTATTGCCATCCTCCCATGATCGCGCTGCCCAGACTCAGCTGATCATACGTCAGGGTAAAGGGCCAATCACAGCGGGCCTTTACCATGTGATCAGCTCTGTCCAATGACAGCTAATCACGGATGTAAACACAAGCCGGTTATTGGCTTTCCTTTACTCACGCTAACAGTGTGAGGAGAGAAGAGGAGAGCCGCTAACCGGCTTGTGTTAAAGGGACATCGGCACTGATTATCAGCGCAGTCCCAACAGTGCCCACCAGGGCTACAAATCAGTGTCGCCAATCAGTGCCTTCTCATCAGTGTCACTGATCAGTGCTGCCTATCAGTTCCTCCTATCAATACCCTTCAGTGCCACCTATCAGAGCCAACCAGTGCTGCCTCATTAATGTCCATCATCAGTGCCACCTATCGATGGCCATCAGTGTCGCCTCATTAGTGACCATCAGTGCAGCCTCATCAGCGCACATCAGCAAAGGAGAGAAATTACCCGTTTGCAAAATTTTATAACAAACTGAAAAATGTTGTTTATTTTTTTTCAACATTTTCAGTCTTTTTTTTGTTTGTTTAGCAAAAAAAAAAAAAAAAAACAGTGGCTATTAAACACTTAATTACCCGGCTATAGTAATATGACATCCGCAGGAGCAATCTCCCGTCCTGGGCTTCTTGGCCTTCTAGGGCGGGCGGGTGGGGGGAGCGGGAAGGATCAGCGATCACGTGACCACTGACATTGGAAGCCAGTCCTGCTGGCCGATGATCTTTACCCTGGAACCTTGTTTTCTAGCTTTCGGAATCATATGCTAGAATGATGTATATTATTTATTTATTTTTTGTATTATTTTATTTGATTTTGTTATATTTATTTGTTTTGCATTTAAAGAGGAACTGCAGTCTGCTCACATAATTTGTAATAAAAACATCTTTGCCATTCTGAAGCTTCCCTCTGACCACTTTGCATATTATTTTATATATACTGTGATTCTGTACTTGCCAAATATGCTTCAGAAATCTCCCTCCGCTGAGTCTGGTTGCACCTATTTTAACTGTGGGCAGCTGAAGCTGCTGCCTGTTCACTTCCTGGATTTACACAGAGACACACCTCAAGCTCTGCAGCTCTCATTGGCCCTCTTATGACTCATCCTCCTTCCCTTCCTGGCAAACTCTCACAAGAGTGAGAGAGAGAGCTGTGCATGATGTCATAAGCCTAGGCTAATGACCACCAAAGAAACAGGAAATAAGGGATTTACTAGATGATTTAATAGATGGAAATTTGAAAAAATGACTGAAGGTCCACTTTAAGTCCTGATGAGGGGGGGCGGAGTCACAGCCCCGAAACGTATCAGCTTTATAAACCTGTATCTGGACTTGAATATCATAGTGTGGAGCTCCAGTTCCGGATCCACCTCATTTATATACAGTGTAATGAGAATGATTACTTACAGGTTCTGGCTGCTGCTGTCTGAGGCTGCAATACACAGGTAGGTCTTCTCCTGCAAGACACAGATAGGGGGCGTCAGAGCTGAGTGGGGGAAAACTCACTGAAATCCCATAGAAGCTTTAACGTGTCCATGTCATTTCAAAAGCAATTTTCAATCATTGTAAATCTTCAACTTTCATTCCAATAATCCCTGGTGATCCTGCCATGAAGGGTCCTTGTACAGGCGCTACCTGCTATAGGGTGACAATGATCTGTCCCTGACCTCCGGCCTTCCCTTCGGTCTTGCACAGTTGTACCGGTGTTCTGCCAAAAACTGTCCCCCCATTGGATAGTGTCTGCCCCGTACTGTGCAGGCGCAGTGCTTGCGCAGTACGGAGGACAAGGAGACTCCGAAAGTCTCCGAAGATGAACGGCGCCTGCGCACTTGCTAGTACCTTCTGTCCTGAGTCCAGGTTCAAGCCCCACCATGCAAGTGGACATACGGTATTACTTAGTGAGAGGGCCCCTCGCGGGCTCGTTTCGCTCGCCACGCATTGGGCATGGCCTAGTTTCGCTCGGCAATTTTTTATTCTAACTCTATGTCCACATGAATGGTGGGGCTTGAACCTGGACTCTCATCTTTGGAGACCTTTGGCGTCCCCTTGTCCTCCGTACCGCGCAAGCGTAGTACAGGGCGGACACTATCCGACAGGAGACATTATTCGACACAACACCGGCTCCTCTCCTGGACTGAAAAGGCTTACTCTGATTTCACTGCACACTGTGAGCTGCTCACAATGAACATTGGCAGCTTCAGGAACTCAGATGGAGCCAGCCTCATTTCCTGGCTGGAGGAAGTCCAGCATCATCTAGCTCTTTCCTTCCCAGCCTGGCTGTCCCTGGCCCACCCCTTTCATTGCATTTCAATTATGGAGGCTCAGCATCACATCTGGGTTTTACCTAGGGCAATGTGCATGCAAACACAGCCTGCCTAGGAACGCCCACTCCTCCAGACTGACACCCACACACCAAGGCAATTTAATATTTGCATAACTCCTCCCACTGCTTGTGTCGGGACTGAGGCTGGGTGCGGTAATATTTGCAGGAATCTATGTACAGCACCCTGCAGGCCCCTCCCACCAGCCGTGATCTGCCTGCTGTGCATAGAGAAGCACAGAGTCCCACTGAGAACAGATATAAGGTATGGAATAAAAATGCAAAGGTTTTATATTTTAATTTCATTATTATGTTGATGAGGTGGGAGGGAGGAACAAAGGAAGAAAAATATTTTCTCTTATAATTGACAGTCTTTGCAAAAAAAAAAAAAGGAACTTCTGCCAGGTCAACCCCCTATCTGCCAATTACTCATCCCAGGCATGTACTGGCTATCGGACTAGCGGGAGTTTCCCGGTGGGCCGATGGCTCAGTGGGCCACTGTGATGTAAGGGGGCTGGTGATGGGACACTCTGATGTAAGGGGGTGCTGATGGGACACTCTGATGTAAGGGGGCACTCTGATGTAAGGGGGCTGCTGATGGGACACTCTGATGTAAGGGGGCTGCTGATGGGACACTCTGATGTAAGGGGGCTGCTGATGGGACACTCTGATGTAAGGGGCTGCTCATGGGACACTCTGATGTAAGGGGGTGCTGATGGGACACTCTGATGTAAGGGGGCACTCTGATGTAAGGGGGCTGCTGATGGGACACTCTGATGTAAGGGGGCTGCTGATGGGACACTCTGATGTAAGGGGGCTGGTGATGGGACACTCTGATGTAAGGGTGTGCTGATGGGACACTCAAAATGTAAGTGGGCCGGTCTGGATGAAGTCCAGGGCCAAATTTCTGTCCCAGTCCAGCCTTGACTCATCCTGAGTGTCAGCTCTGTGGCCCAGGACTTTAGTTTGCTCATAATGATGTCATAGCAGTATACAGTTATAAATGACACTGGGAGAAGAACAGTCATGGACCATAAGTGACTCCAGCATTAGTAAGCTTGATAGGAAGCGAGCACAACCACCTTCATCATATTGTATTACACAACACAGCCAGGAGGGGGTGACTGTGATCCACAGGAGGACTGAGGAGTCTATAGATGAACATATCCCCGGTATGTACAGACATTCTGAAGGGGAACGCAGCCATGACCTGAAGGGACTGTGACCCGGGTCTGTACACCTGATGGGCCCATTATGAGGGGTACCCACCATCCCTGTGCTGAGTTCCTGGGTCTGTACACCTGATATGCCCATTATGAGGGGTTCCCACCATCCCTGTGCTGAGTTCCTGGGTCTGTACACCTGATGTGCCCATTATGAGGGGTACCCACCATCCCTGTGCTGAGTTCCTGGGTCTGTACACCCACTGTGCCCATTATGAGGGGTTCCCACCATCCCTGTGCTGAGTTCCTGGGTCTGTACACCTGATGTGCCCATTATGAGGGGTACCCACCATCCCTGTGCTGAGTTCCTGGGTCTGTACACCTGATGTGCCCATTATGAGGGGTACCCACCATCCCTGTGCTGAGTTCCTGGGTCTGTACACCCACTGTGCCCATTATGAGGGGTACCCACCATCCCTGTGCTGAGTTCCTGGGTCTGTACACCTGATGTGCCCATTATGAGGGGTACCCACCATCCCTGTGCTGAGTTCCTGGGTCTGTACACCCACTGTGCCCATTATGAGGGGTTCCCACCATCCCTGTGCTGAGTTCCCGGGTCTGTACACCTGATGTGCCCATTATGAGGGGTACCCACCATCCCTGCTATAAAATGTATTTATTTTATATTATGAAAAATGTAACAGAAGAAATGGAATAGAGCTGGGAATTTCAGCAGGGAGCAGCTCAGACACGTTTTTGGATGGACTGACACTTTAAGTAATAATTAAGGCTCTGGCGGTGTCTTTGTCAGTCGTGATTTGGAGGATAGTTGGGGGGTCTGTCAGTTGTCACGGTTGGGGGGGGTTGACAGTGCCTGTCCTGCGGTCTGGAGCATCTTCTGTGAGATGGAGCTGCTGCAGCTGTTTCCTTCCTGCTGGTCCCTCAGCAGAACCATCTGCAGACAACGGGCACAGCTCAATCTGTGCTCAGAGTGTTACACAACCCGCCAGCCTTTCCTGTTCCTCCTTCTCTGTGCCACGCTGGGGGGGTGTGATGTAAGACGTGATGGGTGTATTTTTATCCCTCAGCCCCCATCTGCAGCTACAACAAATACATTTTCGATAATCACTGTTTTTAATGTGACCATCGCATGTTAACACCTTTGCTGTTCCATATTTCATGTTTGTGTCCCTGGTGGTGCCCAACGTGCGGCTCTTGGTCAGCAGCGGGAGTGATAATTTTGTAAAGTCTCCTGTAGCATTACATATACCTAATATCATGTACAGCCCTTTGGGGACCTCAGGGGGCTACCCCTGAGGTCCCCTATATATCACAACCTGGAAAACATTGATCTAGAGCAGCGTAGGTGCTCCCTCTAGTGGCTGACAGGAGGTCATTGCAGTCAGTTAGTTTAACAAATCCTTGATAAAATCTCACAGAGAGAGTCCATTGTTTTTTTATCAGACAAGTATTGTACATCTACCATAATAGTGAGGAAACAGACTCTGAATTTATAATGAGTCATGCCAAGTCCCTGCATACTAAGCAATGTGGCAGTTTAACCCTTCCAGGTATTTATTAAGTCTCACAGACATCTAACAATGCCTGCATCTGCATTTCTCTCCTGTAGGACAGGGTCATCTTTGTCCGGGCATCACCCAGGATCACCATCTAGTTCCTGAAATGCCACCTTAGAGATGGCACCGTCACGTGGTGTCTCTGCAGTTCTTGTTCACAAATGTCTGACACAAATCAGCCCCTGCTGTAGCCTCTCATTCTGTGACTTGCTACAAAGTTACAATATACAGTCTGATCACTGGGGAAGGGGAGACTGAGCAAATGCTTCTTCCGGCTTGCAGCAGACTGATGACATCATCTCAGCCTAGGCAAAGTCACTGACTGGAGCTCAAGGACGACTTTTTAATGATAAAAGGTTGAGCTTATCTGCACAATAATATTGGTGCTGTATATTCTGGCATGTCAGGAATTTATTTATTCATGCAAACTTGTAAAGTTAGTAAAAGGTCCGCTTCAAATGGATCACTTTCATGGGCATGTTTAAATATAAGATTATAATTTACCTTTAAAATGAGTATCTCTCTATCTCAGCGGTCTCCAAACTTTATAAACAAAGGGCCAGTTTACTGTCATCAGAATTTGGGGGGGCCGGAATGTGGCCATTGGGTGTAGAAATGGTCCTGGCATCCTGACACCAATGCTCCATCATTGGTGTCAGTGGAAGGCATAGTGCCTGCCCCATCATTGGTGTCAGTGGAAGAAATAGTGCCCCATTGTTGGTGTCAGTGGAAGAAATAGTGCCCCATTGTTGGTGTCAGTGGAAGAAATAGTGCCCCATTGTTGGTGTCAGTGGAAGAAATAGTGCCCCATTGTTGGTGTCAATGGAAGAAATAGTGCCCCATTGTTGGTATCAGTTGGAGGAATAGTGCCCCATCATTGGTGTCAGTGGAAGAAATAGTGCCCCATTGTTGGTGTCAGTGGAAGAAATAGTGCCCCATTGTTGGTGTCAATGGAAAAAATAGTGCCCCATTGTTGGTATCAGTTGGAGGAATAGTGCCTCATCATTGGTGTCGGTGGAAGGAATAGTGCCCCATCATTGGTGTCAATGGGAGGAATAGTGCCCCATCATTGGTGTCAGTGGAAGAAATAGTGCCCCATCATTGGTGTCAGTGTAAGAGATAGTGCCCCATTGTTGGTGTCAGTGGAAGAAATAGTGCCCCATCGTTGGTATCAGTGGGAGGAATAGTGCCCCATCATTGGTGTCAGTGGAAGAAATAGTGCCCTATTGTTGGTGTCAATGGGAAAAGTACAGGTTGATTTACTTAAACTGAAGAGTGCAGAATCTGGTGCAGCTGGGCATGGTAGCCAATCAGCTGCTTACTTCAGCTTGTTCAGTTAGGCTGGATTCACACCTATGGCATTTTTAGTGCTTTTTGCATTTTGCAGATTTGCACTACAGAATGTGTTCCATAGGAAACAATGTTAAATGGGCTGTAATGCAAATCTGCAAAATGCAAAAAGCTCTAAAAATGCCATATGTGTGAATCCAGCCTTAGGCTTTGACAGACAAACCTGGAAGCTGATTGGTTTCTATGCAGAGCTGCACTCAATTTTGCACTCTCCAGCTTTAGTAAATCAACCCCATAGTGTCTTGTATTAGTGGGAAGAAAAGTACTCCAAGGGCCAGATAATGGCGAGCAAAGGGCCACAGTTTGGAGACCACTGATCTATCATATTAGGAAGTCTCATAAGTCGGTAAACTAATTCCATTCACAATCTTTTTAAGAGAAGTAGTGTCTTAATCAAGTCACTATTGCACATTATGGTGTAATGCTGCCCCCTGGTGTTTATAATTAAATGTACAGCCATGGTAAATGCATCATATACAGAAAATATTTCAGGGATCATAAATGTAATTTTATTTTACATAAAAGATCAGATCATGTAATCCTGTAGTTATTAGTAATGGGATAACCGGATCAATCCTCAACAATTAGATATTCTATCCAGATTACAGAAGGGTCTTTAGTGCCTTCAATACACTTTTTAGACCAAACCTTATTGGCATAGGTGTGCGCAGCCTATTGCATTAGGGTGTGCATTCCAAAGCTCAAACACATAGTACTGCATTCAGATAGGGAAGGGGGTGGTAAATTACATATTTACAGGCCCCTTCCCCCACGCACTATGAAACATCCCCGTGTGTGCCCACAGCAGCCAGTGGGAGAGAAGAGGAAGGAAGCTGGCAGGTCTGTGTGGGGGGGCAGGGCAGTAGGGGGTGACCAGGGTTTGCCCAGACACACCTTGCACACCCTTTGCGCACACCTATACATACTGGGGAGCTGGGGGGGGGGGGGGGTTTGGCACAACTTGCAGTTTGCACTCCACTGGCAGGTGCTAAAAAGCAGAAATGTCTTTATAAGGCCAAACCTTCATGTAGACCAGATCTGTGTGTGTGTGTGTGTGTGTGTGTGTGTGTGTGTGTGTGTGTGTGTGTGTGTGTGTGTGTGTGTGTGTGTGTGTGTGTGTGTGTGTGTGTGTGTGTGTGTGTGTGTGTGTGTGTGTGTGTGTGTGTGTGTGTGTGTGTGTGTGTGTGGGGGGGGGGGGGGTATTAGCTACGATGGTGCCACCAACAATTTACTCCCTGAATACTTGGCGGTGAGGGAGTTGGGGGGGGGGGGGACTTGCAGCTATTGTCCCCAATGTGCTCAATAGGAAACTGACCTATCTGGCCCACTGATTGTCATCACTGGGAAGCATGCAATGAGGATGAAGTGTTACTAGACCTATAAACAAAATGTGTTTTCTTCATTTTTGGATAGAGTAAGGGTGGGTTATGACCCCTAACAGTTTTTTTTCTGTGTCCCATAAATTTCCCTTCACTTCCTGTCCCATAGCCAAAACAGGAAGTGAAAATCCTCTAAAGTGAAGGAATCCTGGGGTGTCACCAGAACGATTGTCCCTGGAGGATTTCCCCTTCTATTCCTATTTTTGTAACAGTCCAAAATTTGAGATTTTCTTTCTCGCTCCATAATTATGGTACAGATAGAAATAAAAACCTGATAGGGCTCTAATACACCCCAACTGTATCCAAAAATAAAAAAATAAAAATAAAAAAAAGTTTTGCCCTTAGTTAAACTTTAACTGTGTATAAGTTGTAATTCACAAAGCTTTAACACAAGGATACAAATCTTTATTTCCATTTTCAAAAGTTTTTGCACTCTTTGGGATATAATAACTGTAACATTTTTTTAAAATGGCAATTACAACATTATTATATGTAAAAAAAATACTCTAGCAATACACACCAAACTGAGCTTGTGCAGCCTGACTCCAAATGCTCTGTCTTATCAGGAGATATATTGTGGAAGAAGGGGAGGATCAGAGAAGACAGGATCAAACAGCCTTTTTACACAACGCAGAGGATTAACCCCTTAGGTTCCACAATGGGTATAACAAGCGTGCTTTACTGCATATACAGACTGATTTTACTTAAAGGGGTTGTAAAGGTTCATGTTTTTTCACCTTAATGCCTCCTATGCATTAAGGTTAAAAAACACTTGGCGATTGCAGGCCCCCCCCCCCCCCCCAGCCCACCCATTTACTTACCTGAGCCCTCGAAAGTCCCGCGTCGAGAACACGCTTGATGTCAGCCCGGTCTTCTCAGCTGTTCTCGGCTCTTCATTGGATAGATTGATAGCAGCACAGCCATTGGCTCGCGCTGCTGTCAATCAACTCCATTGACGCGAAGGCCGGGGCCGAGTCCTGTAGTCGGCGGCTTATGGACGCTGGATACAGGACTCGGGAGCGTGCCCGAAAGCTATCCCCCCTGGGGAGGAGGGCACTTCCCAGAGGGGGTTAGCTGATGTGGGGAGGAGACGAGAGAGCCACCGAGGGACCCCAGAAGAGGAGGATCGGGGCCACTGTGTGCAAAATGAGCTGAACAATGGAGGTAAGTATGACATGTTTATTATTTTAAAAAAAGTGAAGCTTTACAACCCCTTTTAAGTATGAAGAACACACACACACACACACACACACACACACACACACACACACACACACACACACACGATACACAGATATATTTTTTTACAAAGTATCTCTAACCAACAAAAAAAAAGTTTGCCTATGGATACAATGTATTGGTAAATAAGAGTGCAGTACTAAGAATATAAGAATATATACAGAAACAAAATAACAGATTGCTCATAGCATAAAATGTTAAAAAGTCCCCTTTGGTATAAAAGATTAAAAAAATTTATACCAATCCCCTAAATTTTAGGGGACTTTTTAATATAGTTATGCTATGAGCAATCTTCTTTTTTGTTTCTGTATATATTGTTAGTGCTGCACTGATATTTACCTAATACATGTTTAGAAGGATTTTCATATATTGACCTTTTAGTGTACAGCTGCTTTCCTTTTGTGAGTTGATGTATATCGTCTTGCGCTGATTGAACCCCCATATTTTATATGGATACAATGTAACTTGTATTACTGATTGTGTATGTACTAAATAATACATTTTACACAATTCCTTTTCTGACTTTCCTGTTACACTGTATTTTTATTTTTTATTTTTATTTTCTCCAAAGAGCACCTGTCCCGGCAGATATCAGCTGGTGTTGGATCCATACCGGTTATATTGATCCCCTGGCTTCACTACCCGCTAATTCACTGGGCTGGGAATAACACGCAGATCGGTAGTTCTGACATCATTGTTACTTTATGTGTTGCATGCTTACTCCACATCTGAACAGCAGCCAGGGAACTAGCAACTTCTGACAGAGGATGTTCCTGCCAGGCTGAATATAACGGAAGTGTTGGCGTCTCCACTACTCACCGGTAAGAGGGGCTTTGCATTGTTGTGGATGGACACAATGTGGGTGACACCATTTCTGCTCAGTGACGTTGTGTCCTCAGCGTCTAGGGAGAAACCATTAGAAGTAAGTCACACACTTATAGAACAGACCAGACATATAATGAGCAATCAACTACTTGACCTTCCGGAAGATTTACCCCCCACTTCCTGAACAGGCCATTTTTGCAGTACGGCACTGCGTTACTTTAAAGGGGCGTTCCGGCCAATACATTTTTTATTTTATTTTTTAAAGTCAGCAGCTACAAACACTGTAGCTGCTGACTTTTAATAAGGACACTTACCTGTCCAGCGATCCCACAATGTCGGCCGCCCCGAAGGCCGATCCGTCCATCGGATCAGCTGCCAGAGCCTCCATCCTAACGAAGGGAAACAGGCAGTGGAGCTTTGCGGCTTCACTGCCCATTGCCTACTGCGCATGCGCAAGTCGCGCTGCGCTTTGTGAATGGCCCTGTTGTTTTTTGGGACACACACATGTCCCAGAAGGTAATGAGGCCGCTCACCAAAGAGGAGGAAGTGCCGCGGAATAGGAAGAGGCAGATTAGGAAGACTGCCTAGCAACAGCGTTTCAGGTAAGTGGAAAAAATGTGTTTTATTTAACTTTTTTTTTATTATTATTTAAATTTTTTTAATGCAATTTTAATTTGGGTGGCCCTCAACTTTAACTGACAAATTGCGAGGTCATGCGACACTGTACCCCCAAAAAAAAGAAAAAGGTCCTTTTTTCCCCCACAAATAGAGCTTTGAGATGTTTGAACATCTCTGCGGTTATTTTTTTACGCTATAAACAAAAAAAAAAGGATGACAGTTGTGAAAAAAAAAAGTTTTTTAACTTTCTGCTATAAGGCCGGGTTCACACTATAGCGATGCGGGAACGCCGCGAATCCGCGGCGTTTACCCGCATCGCACACCTCCCGCCGGCAGTTCACACTGCCCTATGCGGACGGCTGGGAGTGTCAATGTTATGTTAATGACACCCCCAGATCCGTCGGCATATCGCAGTGCGATCTGCCGACTCGCACAGGAATCGGATCGCATGGTGTGAACCCCCATGCGATCCGATTCTGTTGCGGACCCAAAAAAGGGTCCCGTGCGAGTTTGCTGCGGGAGCGCTGCGAATTCAGCCATACTATCTGTATGGCTGAACTCGCATCGCTACGGAGATCGGATGTGATTTGCTGTGCGAATCACATCCGGATCTCCCCCCGCAGCGGTGTGAACCGGGCCTTAAACATATCCAAAAAAAAAATGTAAAAAATCGAATTTCTTACTAAACGTAGGTCAAAATGTATTCTCCTGCATGTTTTTGGTAAAAAAAAAAAAAAAAAAAAGAAAAAAAAAAAAGAAAATCCCAATAAGCGTATATTGATTGGTATGCCCAAAATTTATAACATCTACACACTATGGGATATTTTTATTTATTTATGTTTTTACTAGTAATGTCTGCGATCAGCGACTTATAGTGGGGCTGCGATATTGAGATGGACTTTCTGACACTAACTGACATTATTGACACTTTTCTGCGGACCAGAGTGACACCAATACAGTGATCAATGCTAAAAATGAGCATTTTTACTGTACTACCCTGTTTCCCCTAAAATAAGACCTAGCATGAGTGTCGGTGATGGCTGCAATATAAGCCCTACCCCCCAAATAAACCCCATCCTATTTCCCCAAAAATAAGCCCTACCCTGAGAATAAGACATAGAAGGACTTTAACTAGGGCTTATTTGGGGGGTAGGGCTTATATTGCAGCCATCGTCGACAATCACGCTAGGTCTTATTTTAGGGGAAACAGGGTAATGACGCTAGCCAGGAAGGGGTTAAACATCAGGGGTGATCAAAGAGTTAAACTTGTGCCTAGCCAGTGTTTTACTACTGTGGGGGGAGGTGCTTTTACTAGGGGAAGAGATGGAATTTATTACCGGCTTTGCAGGGACACAAACGCCATCCCTCTCTGTCAGAATGTCGATCTGCCTTGTTTACATAGACAGATTGCAGTTCTATCATTCTGCCCACCGATCGGCTTTCGCTATTTATAATGACAGCAGAAGAGAGCCACCTACCCGGACGTGTCAGATAGCGTGATAGGTGTGTGGGCTAGCACAGCAGGGCCAACTTGCCGTCATATAGTTTAGTTATATGGTTGGCAAGTGGTAAAGAAGATGTGAACCTCACTGGATGGCATTTAGCTTTCTATGTGTTCTTTTTATTGTAAACAATAGTACTATTTGTTGTATTAAAAAAACAAAAACAAAAAAATCACAGTTTTTCCCCTTTTAAGAACTGCTGATCTCCTGTGGCCTTTATTAGCTGCTTCCTGCCGACATGCACTTGATGGACGCACATCATGGCTGTGGACCACAGCAGTGACAATGCTGGACCATGCCTGAGCAATGTATGTCAGTGCAGCCACTTGTACTCAACACCAGGGGGCAGGTGACAGGGTGACAACACAGGAGCCCAGTTGGAACACAGGGACAGAGCGTTGTCACCCTTTAACAGGAAGTGCCTAAACAGGCATTTCCTTGGCATTATTTTAATGAAAGCTGCAGATTTATCAGGACTGAAAATGAAATGATATTTTAGAGACTGGACTATAGATATACGCTCACCGGCCACTTTATTAGGTGCACCTGTTCAATTGCTTGGTAACACAAATTGTTAATCAGCCAATCACATGGCAGCAACTCAATGCATTTAGGCATCTAGATGCGGTGAAAACGACTTACTGAAATTTAAACCGAGCATCAGAATAGGGAAGAAAGGGGATTTAGGTGACTTTGAACATGGTATGGTTGTTGGAGACGGGCTGGTCTGAGTATTTCAAAAACTGCTGATCTATTGAGATTTTCACACACAATCATCTCTCAGGTTTACAGAGGATGGTCTAAAAAAGAGAAAATATCCAGTGAGCGGCAGTTGTGTGGAGGAAAATGCCTTGTTGGTTTCAGAGGTCAGAGGAGAATGGGCAGACTGGTTCCAGATGATAGAAAGGCAACAGACATGCAACCACTCGTTACAACCAAGGTATGCAGAATACCATCTCTGAACACACAATATATTGAACCGTGAAGCAGATAGGCTACAGCAGCAGAAGACCACACCGGGTGCCACTCCTGTCAGCTAAGAACAGGAAACTGAGGCTACAATTCACACAGGATCAACAGAATTGGAAAATAGAAGATTGGAAAAACGTTGCCTGGTCTGATGAGTTTTGATTTCAGCTGCGACATTCAGATGGTCGGGTCAGAATTTGGTGTAAACAACATGAAAGCATGGATCCATCCTGCCTTGTATCACCGGTTCAGGCTGGTGGGGGTGTAATGGTGTGGGGGATATTTTCTTGGCACACGTTGGACCCCTTCGTACCAACTGAGCATCATTTAAACACCACGGCCTACCTGAGTATTGTTGCTGACCATGTCCATCCCTCTATGACTACAGTGTCCCCATCTTCTGATGGCTCCTTCCAGCAGGATAATGCACCATGTCACAAAGATCAGATCATCTCACCACTGGACAATGAGGTCACTGCACTCCAATGGCCTCCACACTCACCACATCTCATCCAATAGAGAACCTTTGGGATGTGGTGGAATGGGAGATTGTCCGACAAATCTGCAACAACTGCGTGATGCTATCGTGTCACTATGGAGCAAAATCTCAGAGGAATGTTTCCAAAACCTTGTTGAATCGATGCCACCAAGAATGAAGGCAAAAGGGGGTCCAACCCGGGACTAGCAAGGTGTACCTAATAAAGTGTCCGGTGGGTGTATATACTGTATATTACACTGATGACATTCCTATATTTGCTCTTACCTCTTAGATTGCCCAGGTAGAACCCATCCAGGATCTGCAGGAGAAAATCATCCACTGAGTTATAATGATCTAAAACAAA
This sequence comes from Lithobates pipiens, assembly GCF_037356315.1. Taxonomy (NCBI): domain Eukaryota; kingdom Metazoa; phylum Chordata; class Amphibia; order Anura; family Ranidae; genus Lithobates; species Lithobates pipiens. The sequence goes on from NW_027507686.1 coordinate 27,426,122, forward strand.
AACTGCACATTTTTAAAGCAGTGAATGTGACATTCACCAAACATTCTCTGCCTGCGAATCTTCCAGGTTCATCTGTTGTAGATATGATAGAAAATGTTTGGTGGACGTCACATTCACTACTTTATAGATATCACCCCCCTTAAGGAAATAAATGACTCCGCTCAAGAGCCCTAAGTAGTGATGTAAGCAAGTGGGCGGGCTCTTGGGAGGAGTCATGCAAATATAAAAATGATGGCTGGTTGTCACTATGGAGGGGTGGGCAATCCTGGGCATGCTGTATTTGTATATTCACACCTCCCATATGTTTGAGATGGGAATGAGGGACACCTATCAGCAAAAGTATGCAGGTATAGGACACACCCCTTGCCACGCCCCCCTTAAAGGAGAATTGTACAAAAAAAAAAACAAGATTGATTAAACCCACAAGCGCTTTTTTTTTACCACTACTATTCCTTTATATTGGCTTTTGGAATTTACAAATGCAGCAATTTAGAAATCAGATGAAATGTTTAGTGCTGGGAAACACTTTTTTATAGATAAAAAGTGCATTTTAAAAACATCTATATAGATCAGACCAAAATGAGGGACAAATGAGGAGGAATGAGGGACAGAGGGACATTGCTTTTTTTTTTTTTTTACTAGTAATGGCGGTGATCATCGATTTTTATTGTGACTGTGACATTATGGAGGACACATCGGACATTTTTTACACATTTTTGGGACCATTATCATTTATACAGCAATCAGTGCTATACAAATGCATTGATTACTGTGTAAATGAGACAGGCAGTGAAGGGGTTAACCACTAGGTGGCAGTGTATGGGTTAAGTGAGCCCTGGGGAGTGTTTCTAACTGTGGGGGAGGGGGGTGTGGCTGCGTGTGACATGTCACTGATCTCTGCTCCGATCACAGGGAGCAGAGATCACTGACACTGTCACTACGCAGAATCTCCCCGTGAGACGATTGCGGGTATCCCCACGGCGATGGATTCCGCGGGACCCGCAATGGGACTCAATTGCATTTGGGAGATGCCCCTTTCGACTTTTTATATGGCAGAATAAGGAGTATATATAAATCAGATAATTAATTAAAAGGCAATCAGACTCACGGAGGTCCCGACTGGCACGCACGCACACGCGATGGCACAGCGGCAAAGTCAAAGGGACGTACCTGTACGCCCATTTGCCTGTCCGTGCCATTCCGCCGACGTATATCGGTGTGCGCCGGTCAGCATGTGGTTAATCAGCCCCAGTGTGTGGGTTTAAAGGGATGCAAAAGTTTTAGGCAGGTGTGAAAAGATGCTGTAAATGAAGAAAGCTTTCAGAAATAGTTAATAGTTTATTTTTGTAAATGAACCAAATGGAAAGTAAATGAACAGAAGAGGAATCCAAATCCAATCATTATTTGGAGTGACCGCCCTTTGCCTTCAAAACAGTATCAGTTCTTCTAGATACACTCACACACAGGTGTAAGGAACTCGGCAGGTACATACCTCCCAACTTTTTGAGATGGGAACACCTATTAGCAAAATGATGTAGGTATAGGACACACCCCTTGCCACGCCCCCTAAAGGAGAATTATACAAAAAAATGATTAGTTAAACCCACAAGTGCTTTTTTTTTTTTTTTTCACCACTACTTTTCCTTTATTTTGGCTTTTGAAATTTACAAAAGCAGCAATTTAGATATCGGGAGAAAGGTTTGGCACTGGGAAACGCTTTTTGAAAGAGAAAAAGTGCAACTATATAGATCAGACCAACATGAGGGACAAATGAGGAGGAAAGAGGGACTTTGTTCCAAATCAGGGACAGCCCCTCGAAATCAGGGACAGTTGAGAGCTATGCAGGTAGGTTGTTCCAAACATCTTGGAGAACTAAACACAGATCTTCTGTGGATGTCGGCTGCCTTCAAATCCTTCCATCTTTTCATGTAATCTCAGACAGACTCCATGATGATGAGATCAGGGCTCTGTGGGGGGCCAAAGCATCACTTCCAGGACTCCTTGTTCTTCTTTACACTGAAGATTGTTATTGTGCGGCTCTCCAGCCCTTCGCCAACAAGCTGCCTCCTGCTACAGCCAAATATTTCACGTTTTGACTCATCAGTCCAGAGCACCTGCTGCCATTTTACTGCACCCCAGTTCCTACATAGCTGAATCGCTTAGCCTTGTAGGCTTTTTGGCCCCAATTCTTCCATGAAGACCACTTCTGATCAGACTCCTCCGGACGGTAGGTGGAGTACCTGGGTCCCACTGGTTTCCGCCAGTTCTGTGCTGATGGACATCTTCCGATGTGGAAGGGAAGTAAGCATGATGCGTCCCTCATCTTCTGCATCAACTTTCCTTAGCCGACCACTGTGTCTACGCTCATCCACCTCGCCCCTTTCTTTGTGCTTCTTCAACAGAGCTTGAACAGGACATCCTGAACCCCCAAGTCTGGTTCGAAATTTTTGCCTGGGAGAGACCTTACTGATGCAGTATAACTACCTTGTGTCTTGTAGCTGTGCTCAGTCTTGCCATGGTGTATGACCTGCGATATGAAACCGTCTTCCATAACCCCACCTTGGGCTGCTTTCCCCTTGAGGCGGTTTTCAGGTGTTTTAGCGCTAGAAATAGCCTCTAATGCCTAAAAAACACCCCCCTATTAATTTCAGTGTGACTTTTCAGACTTGGGGCGGTGCGCTTGTGGGACGCTCTGAAAAGTGGTTCAAGCAGCATCTTTGGGGGCGGTTTGGTAGCCCCTGCCCCAGTGAAATGAATGGGCAGCACTGCCGAAGCAACAGGGGCGCTTTTAACCCTTTCTTTGGCCGCTAGCAGGGGTTAAAAGAACCCCGCTAACAGCTAAAAAGCGCCGCTAAATTGATGGTAAAGCGCCGTGAAAACTAGCGGAGCTTCACCGCCAAACAAGGAGCGGGTACAGTATTGAAAGTAGCCTTATGCCGCGTACACACGGTCGAACTGTATGACGTACTTAGTCCATTGAAACACATTTCAACGGACAATACGCTCGTGTGTGGGCTTCAGCGGACTTTTTCAGCGTGCAGTCCGGAGTACTAAGAATTTCGGTTTGCACAACAATCTTTCCATCGTACTTTGGTTTCAGCGGACAATACGGTCGTCAGTATGCTAGTCCGACAGACTAAGAATGGCGCATGCCCAGAAAGGATTTACAGGGCTTTGCTGTGTCTTGGACTTCCTATTTCTAGTCCCGTCGTACGTGCTGTACGTCATCGCGCAAGCTTTCGTCGGACTGTTTGTGTATCCGTGTGTGGTCAAGTCCGTTCAGTGGAAAGTACACCGGATTGTCCATCGGATTGTATGACGGACTAAGTCATACAGTTTGACCGTGTGTACGCGGCATTAGTAGCAGAGTTTGACTGTCCCTCACCCAGGTTTAAGCCTCCTACACAGCTGTTTCTGCTTCAGTTAATGACTGAAATGTATGTTCCATCATACATATGAAATTGATGATCATTAGCACCTGCTTGGTATAATTGGTTAATCGTACACCTGATTCTAATCCTACAAAATCCCAGACTTTGTGCAAGTGTAAGAACTGATGCTGGTCTGAAGCCAAAGGGGGGTCACACCAAATATTGCTTTGATTTAGATTTTTTACTTAGCATCTTAATAAAAAATAAATAAAATATATATTTTTGAAAGCATTCTTACTTTACAGCCTTTCTTCACACATGCCTAAAACTTTTGCACAGTACTGTACAGGTAGATACCGGTAGATAGATACATTTTATTTTCAGGGATAAATCTTCACCTTAAGACCCCTTTCTCACAGGCACTAGAAAAAGCCTAAAAGAGCTTGAAAAGCGCTTCCCATTCATTCCTGTGTGACTTTTCACACTGGGGCGATTCACTTGTTGAACATTTTGAAAAGTTCTACAAGCAGCATCTTTGGGGTGGTTTGGGATCGCTGTATTTAGCGCTCCCAAAACACCCTGCCCTTTGCAATGAATGGGCTGCGCTTCGGAAGCGCCCCAACACGAGAGTTTTCAACCCCTTTTTTGGGGTTAAAAGCACACCGCTAGCGGGCAAAAAGCACCGCTTAACCAGTTAAGGACCGCCTGCTGCAGCTGTACTGCGGCTGGTTGGCACTCCTGGGCGAATCGCCGTCATTGTAAATCGGCGACTTTCAGGCCACTAGATGGCGCGACGCCGGAGCCGATGCACCTGGCTGGTGGCCGCGATGTCTGCCGGTCACCCACGATCGCTCCTGAGAGAGACAGAAATGTCAACAGACAGATCTACGTTCTGTCAGGGGAGGATAGACAGATCTGCTGTGCCTAGTGATTAGGAGCAGCGATCTGTCTGCTCCTCCAGTCACTGCACTGCCCCCAAAATTAGAAACACCTCTCTAGGGAACCCTTAACCCTTTGATCACCTCCCTAGAGTTAACCCCTTCCCTGCCAGTGACATTTATACACTAATCAGTGGCTATTTTTAGCTCTGATCGCTGTATAAATGTCACTGGTCCTAAAGAAGTGTCAAAAGTGTCCAATCTGTCGGCCGCAATGTCGCAGTCCCACAAAAAAAAATAAAAAATCGCAGGTCACCACCATAACTGGCAAAAAAAAAAGAATAATAAAAATGCCATACATTTTTCCCCTATTTTGTAGATGCTGTAACTTTTGCGCAAACCAATCAAAATACGCTTATTGCAATTTATTTTTTTACCAAAAATATGTAGAAGAATAAATATTGGCATAAACTGATAAAGAAATTCACTTTTTTTTTTAATTTGGGGTATTTATTATAGCAAAAATTAAAAAAAATTAGTTTTTTTTTTTCCTTTTCAAAATTGACCGTCTTTTTTTGTTTACAGCGCAATTTTCAGTTAAAACGGCGAAGTGCCGTATCGCAAAAAATGGCCTGTTCAGTAAGGGGGAAAATCCTCCTGGTCCTTAAGTGGTTAAACACCGCTAAAATGAGCGGCGCTTTACCACGGACGCGCCCGTGGCACCAGTGTGAAAGGGGGGTCTAAGTCAAGCGGCGGCGGGACAGCGAGTGTTGCTGTTCATGTGGATGGTGGTGGAGCTGGACCACCCAGGCATTAATGGATGTATGGAGTAACCCCAACAGCAGACAGATGATGTTTATCCTCGATGAAGACTCTGCCAGATAGTAACATCGTCATCCGCCGGCTATTTTCATGCTGTGTTTATCCCAAGCCGGACCTATTTATAAACTGCCTTCCCACGGCTTCGCCGAGTTTTTAACCGGTTCGTATAACTGATGAGGGCGGACTGTCCCTTTAAAGGGGGACTCCTGACAGTTATCACCTTAGCAAAGAGGAATCTTTACGACAACTGTCACATTGTTGCATGTTTGCCTGTCCATGTTTTCTACACTTGCTTCATCTACTTATACAGCAGAGAATGCAAAGAACGCCCCTGCTAAATGACTGCCGCAGAGATCATGTATGCTCAGTTAGGCTGGTCCTAGATGAGTCCATTTTTTTTTTTTTCGTTCAGCCAGCGGGTCAAATATAACAAATTTCCAGATTCTGCCATTCACACATATTAAAAGGTGGATGGGGGGGGATCCTCCCCACTGTGTTTTTTGCACACTGACAGCAGGGAGAAGAAATGTGCAAAGAGGAAACATAGGGCTACATTTACATCAGTGCGTGTCGCAAAATCGCGTGCTTTCCCAGCACGCACAGAAATGTGACGTCCCTTTGACAGACTCTCACACATCTCCTAGCGTGTATTTCTTTGCACACACCAAAATGCATGGTGCCACAGTACTATGCAGTTCAGTGCAACTCACTTTTGCAAAAGGACCAGGGAGTGAAGGGCAGCCCTTTGAAATGAATGGGCTATGCTACATGCGACGCGTGGAAATATACGCAGAAATGCGTGAATGCTCTGTGGCACCTGCATGGTGTGAATGGAGTCTAAATAGTGGGTTTCTAATGCCGTGTACACACGATCGGAATTCTCGTCAGAAGAAGCTCTGATGGTTTTCCCAACGGAATTCCGCTCAAGCTGTCTTGCCTACACACGGTCACACCAAATTCCGATTAGAACGCGGTGACGTACAACACGTACAACGGAACTAGAAAAAGGAAGTTCAATAGCCAGTAGCCAATAGCTTCTGTCTCGTAGTTGAATCTGAGCATGCGTGATTTTTTGGAGTGTCGGAATTGCATACACACGATCGGAATTACCGATAGAAAGTTTTTCCATCGGGAAAATTGAGAACATGCTATCAATTTTTGCCTGGCGGAAATCCGGACAGCTAAATTCCGATGGAGCATGCACACGGTCGAATTTTCCGATGAAAAGCTCTCATCGGTCTTTTTCTGGCCGGAATTCCGACAGTGTGTACGCGGCATAAGGCTAAACATAATCGGCAGAGATGGGTGTTTTACTAGCTGGTGTTTCTTATACTGTTCACCAGCCTGATCACGGGCCCCCCCCCCCCAACCCAGCTACTGTAACACAATGATAAGAGACAACGGGGGCGGCTCCAAAAAGGTCACATAGTGGGCTGCATGACCTGGGAACAGATTGCATGCAGCCTGTTCATTCTGCATTTATTTCTCTCAAATTATCTCAACAAACTGTCCACAACTTCCAGCTGGAATGGCGAGGAAAAAAACGAGATTTCCTGTTCTAGGTCCCCTGTACTCAATGGGGATATTTTATAGGTACTCATTACAGGAAGAATAATTGGCTTAGTCTTTGGTGACCCCATTTACTTAAAAAAAAGCGCTCAGCTGCGTATAGGAGGATTAAAGGGTTAATGACACCCCCTCCCTCCGCCAGCTTATCCCCTGAGTAATGTCTTCCCCGGCGACAACAGCTGCTCGCCGCCGCAATCTAATTTTAGTTTATCCCCGCTTAGGTCGCCGTATAACCTTTCCCATTAGTAATCGATCTCCTGCGCACACTATCCAAACAGACGTCACATGAATATGGCGATCGCCGTACAAATCTACCGAATCTAATTCCGGCAAAAACATTCCCGAATCTCTGGAGGGATTTATCCAAACGCATCATCTGGAGTCTGAAAATCCCACCAGCCAGGTCCCTGAAATCTCCAATTCCTGGGGAGCGGAGAAGACGTTCTGCTCCAAGGTTGTGTCCGGCCACATCCTGCGAGGTTCAGGGGTGATCTGGGGAACATTCGTGCTACACATTGCATTGGTGCACATGCTTTCATGTATTGTGGTGTGCTAGAGCTCCAACCCAAAATAATAAAAAATATAAACATGAATAGGCCATTAAAAGATAAAATAGAGATTTTCCCATCAGTACTTTTTTTTGCCACTAGATGTCCTCAATATGCTGTCCAGCATAATAAAACCCACTTACCATGAGCCCAGGTCATCCTGGATGCACCCCTCCCCCATTCCTGTGACTGGACAGTGAAAAGAGAAGCAGTAGATTGATGAGCGCATCCCTCTTATGCCTTGTACACACGGTCAGACATTCCAACAACAAAATCCATCTGATTTTTTCCGACGGATTTTGTGCCCAACTTGTTTTGCAGACACACGGTCGGAAAAAGTTGTCGGAAAATCCGATCGTTCGGAACGAGGTGACATTTGTTGCATACGACGGGACTATGTAAAGGCTATTAGCAATAGGTTTGGTCTCGTAATTTAATCTGAGCATGCGTGGCACTTTGTCCGTCGGAATTCTCTACAAACTATCGCAAAAAGTCAGATCGGATTTTGCTGTCGGAAAATTTTAGATCCGGCTCTCAAACTTTCTGTGTCGGAAATTACGATGGAAAAAGACCGATAGAGCCCACACACGATCGGATTTTCCGACAACATAATCTGATCAGACATATTCCGTCGGAAAATCTGACCGTGTGTACAGGGCATTACTCTGCTTTCTTCTCCTATAAGTATGGTCCTTGTCGGCACATGAACTGATTGTCTCGTTGTGCTGCTTCTTCCTTCCCCAGTCTGAGCTTTGCTGTACAGGAACTGCAAGAGGTCAAATACAAGTATTTTTCCCTACTTGCATAAAAGAAAATTCAGTGGTGTCTTAACCTTGTGGTGCCGACAGTACGCAAATATGCGGGCTCTAGGCGGGTGGGTCTTGGCAGCGAGCGACCGAATATTTACGTACCGCACTGCAAACACAGTTGTGCAGAGAGAGCGCACACCCTGAGCGTCCCCGGCACAGTTACCGGCAGCTAACGCAGCTGCTTGCGATCTGGGGCTTTACAATCATGTGACCGCCAATCACCGTGGTCACATGATCATAAACCCCGCCCCCCGCCCCCCCGGAATCAAAAACCCTTTAAAAGGGTACCAGCGCCAAGGGGTTAATGATGACAGAGTTGCATTAGTTTGTGTCATTTATATCTGCCGGAGTTCAGATTTAAGGTAGCCTGCTCATTTTGAAAGGGGCTAGCAGCGCACCTAAATGTGCTTCAGTCTTGCACAGTTGTAGCGGCTCCTCTCCTGGACTGGATTTGCTTACTCTGATTTCACTGTACACTGTGAGCTTCTCACAATGTGCATTAGAAGCTGCAGCAAGTTAGATAGAGCCCTCCTGGCTGGAGGATGTCCGGTATCGACTAGCCTCAGCATCACACGTGGGTGGTCTTCATCCAAATACAGCGTGCCTAGGAACGCTGACTCCTCCAGACTGAAACCCGCCCATCAAGACATTTTTATATTTGAATAACTCCTCCCACTGCTTATATCAGGCCTGGGGAGCTCTTGAGAGGAGTACTGAGGCTGGGTGCTGTGATGCCTTCAGGAAGTGATGTACAGCCCCCTGCTGACCCCTCCCACCAGCCATGATCTTCCTATGATGATGTCACTGGCAGTGAGACCCAGTGATGATGTCACTGGCAGTGAGACCCTGTGATGATGTTACTGGGTCTAAAATAAGATATGTTGTTTATTTAGTTTTGTTTGGGGGATGGCTGCAAATATCCACCCCCCCACCGGTTGGCTGGCGGTACCCCCCCCACTCCCGCCAGTCAGGTCACCTGCCGCATCCCTCCGGGAGTCTGGCAGTTGGTCACCCAGCACTTACCCCATCTGGGCGGGCAGCGCTGGGACGGGCGAAATGTAGGCGTCTCCTCCTCCTCTGCATCACGGCGGCTTCACTGTGCGTCTCCTCCCTCCTCCTCTTAGGCATCCAATTGCTTGTCCTTTCAGCCAATCGGGTGATTGGCTGAAATGACTGATTGGCCGGGAGGAGGAACAGTTTGAGAATAGCCAATATTTATTTGCTATGATCACACAACTGGGTGGGCTCAGAGGGCAGTGCCCTGCCCTCTCAGCCCACCCTATTTTGAAGCCTATTGGACCTTCTGGCTCTACTCATTTGCTTCAAACCCCCCCATTGGAATCCATGCACCCAGCGCCCCAAATGTAGACTAGGGGGCCAGACACATGGATAGGGGGGGGCGGCACACTTACGCCCCTAATGGACGGGCCGCTACTGATGTACTATTTAAAGATATAATTATCCTGTTGATGAAGGGGAACCAGGGAAGGCAAAAGATAAACAGATTCAAAAATCAGCTTTAAAAAACGTTTTGGATCGACATCTACATTAAAGTAGAAGTACAGGCAAAAACTTTCTCTTTAATTTTAGAATAAATAAGGGAGGACTATATCCCGTCATTTTTATTTTTTGCCATCTGTGTCTCATAGGAGAGATTTACCTTTATTTCCTGTCCCACAGCCAAAACAGGAGGTGAGAGGAAATCCCTGCAAATTAAGGTAACCCCTTGGTGTCCCCACTGGAAGATTTCCCCCTTATTACTTATCCGGGGACAACCCAAAATTTGAGATTTTCTTTTACTCTCAGTGGTAACAGTAAGGCTGACCATACACTATACAATTTTTCTTGTGCAATTTTCTTTAGATTTACCTTCAACCATGTTGTGCAAGCGCCTGCCTGAGTGCATACACATTGAAAGTTTTAAGGTGTGACCTCATATTATATGGTTTTGGTAAATCTAAAAGAAAATTGAACAAAAAAAATTGCATAATGTATGGCCAGCCTAAGCAGGACAAACAGAGAGGGTGAATCTCCCTAACGGGGACACAGACAGCAATAAAAACCTGACAGGTGTTCTAATCTCTCTCCACAACTAAAATGTTTTGCCATTAGTTCTACATTAAAGTGTATGAAGAGAAATACACAGAAAGCAGAGACATGTGGTAGAATACACACACACAGTGCTTACCTGGCTCATTCCTCCGCCCATGTCAGTCTCCGGGGTCGGTTACCAGGAGCTGCAAACAAACACAAGGCAGAGGAGGAAGGGGGAATGCCTGCAGGGAGAATTCACAGCAACAACCGATACAAAGTGACTACAGAGTCACCCAGCATAAGACAAAGTAGCAAAAATCATTGATCACCTGAGGATGTATGAGCAGAGTGGGTGACAGTGGATGGGGGATGGATGGATGGGTGACAGTGGATGGGGGGTGGATGGATGGGTGACAGTGGATGGGGGGTGGATGGATGGGTGACAGTGGATGGGGGGGTGGATGGATGGGTGACAGTGGATGGGGGATGGATGGGTGACAGCGGGTGGGTGACAGTGGATGGGGGATGGATGGATGAATGGGTGACAATGGATGAGGGATGGATGGATGGGTGACATTTGATGGGGGATGGATGGATGGGTGACAGTGGATGGAAGGATGGGTGACAGTGGATGGATGGATGGGTGACAGTGGATGGGGGATAGATGGATGGGTGACATTGGATGGGGGATGGATGGATGGGTGACAGTGGATGGGGGATAGATGGATGGGTGACATTGGATGGGGGATGGATGGATGGGTGACAGGGGATGGGGGATGAATAGATGGGTGACAGGGGATGGGGGATGGATAGATGGGTGACAGGGGATGGATAGATGGGTGACAGGGGATCGGGGATGGATAGATGGGTGACAGGGGATGGATAGATGGGTGACAGTGGATGGGGGATGGATAGATGGGTGACAGTGGATGGGGGATGGGTGGATGGGTAAGAGGTTCTCTTACTATTGATGAAGGTGATCAGACTCCAGGCTGTACAGGACAGATCTGAGCTGCTCAGGAAAGGGTCCAGCATATGGCAGGAGTCTGAGCCATGGAGGAATCAGATTACCAGGGCAGATCTCACACCCCTAGTGACAGCGACACCCAGATCTGACTGGAGTCAGGCGACAACGCACAGAGAGAATTGTCCTGCTGTGTACATAAGGTGGGGTCTCTGTATACAGCTCAGCTCTACTGTTAAAGATCTAATGTATACATCTGTATAGGTAGATGCACAATTCCATTAAATCTGAAGTTTAATCTTCTTATATTTTGTTCTCCCTCCCCCTCCATTAACACGATAGTGACATTTTTGAATAAATCTGATCCATTTTTATTACATACCTTATATTAGATTGAGGCCTCTGTGCTTCTCAGTGCCATGCAGGCAGATAATGGCTGGTGGGAGGAGCCAGCAGGGTGCTGTATATTGAATACCTCAATCACCCCCTGCCTCAGTACTCCTCTCAAGAGGATGATAGCAGAGGGCTAGTTCTTGGGAGGAGTTATGGAGGAGAGGGCGTTCCTAGGTGGTGTAGTGTGGTCTGGTCGTTGGCACCAGGTGGACCCCAGCATTGGCTAAGTTGTAACACACATGGTAGGTTGGCAGGGAAGCATTCTTTCTAATGTGGATATATTTTGTGTGCTGATCTGGGGGAGGGGGGATGGGGGGGGTGCATTCATATGACAATTCACTTTACAAAAATGTCTACTCCAGGCAGAGGTGGCTCTAGTCTAGGCTTTATGAGGCCTTAGACAAAATCTAGACAAGAGGCCCCAATGATGCCCTTCAGCGACGCAGCAGGCCTTCCCAGCTTAAAATCCTTTGCGCGGTGGATGGGCGAAGTGACGTGCACAGATGCAACATCACTCCTCATTGGCTGCCGGGTGGAACTCCATGAGTCTTATGCCGCGTACACATGATCAAACAATCGGGTGGAAAAGTCTGGCAAAATCAAGTCCGCCGGACAATCCCCCCCCCCGTGTGTAGCCTCCGGCATACTTTTTTGACCCGAAAGTACGGCGGACTTAGAAAGTAGTTTTGCACTCCAATCTTCCCGCCGGAGTCGCATTTCGGCGGACAATCCGGCCGTGTGTGCCAGTCCGCCGTACTTTTGAAATGAACGGACTTTTCCCGCCCGGAGAAAAGTCCACTCATTCGAGCGGGTCTCCAGGTAGGCGGGGCCCACGAAGGAGACGTCGCTGGCCCCGCCACCTGGTATGGACTTAAAGGGGGAACCCAACGCCGAAAAAAATCGGCGTGGGGGTCCCCCCAGGTCCACATCAGACCCTTGTCCGAGCACGCTACCCGGCCGGCCAGGAAAGGGGGGGGGGGGGCGAGCGAGCACCCCCCCTCCTGAGCCGTACCAGGCCGCGTGCCCTCAACATGGGGGTGCCTTGGGGAAGAGGGGCCACGCGACCCCCCCCCCCCCCCCAACCCAAAGCACCTTGTCCCCATGTTGATGAGGACAAGGGCCTCTTCCTGACAACCCTGGCCGTTGGTTGTCAGGGTCTGCGGGCGGGGGGCTTATCGGAATCCGGGAGCCCCCTTTAATAAGGGGGACCCGGATACCAGCCCCCCACCCTATGTGAATGAGTATGGGGTACAATGTACCCCTACCCATTCACCTGTAAAATAAAGTACAAAAAAAAAAACACAACACACAAGATAAGTTTATTGCACAGCTCCGGGGGTCTTCTCGCCGGACTCCTCCGCTATCTTCTTGTAGCTCTTTTACTAGCGGAGGAGCCCGGCTTTCTTCCTCGCCGCCGGCCTCTTCTTCCGACTTCGGGGGTCTTGTCCCCCTCTTCGGTTCTTCTGCCGGTCTTCTGTCGTCATCGTCCGCCGCCTTCCGTTCTTCGGGGCCAGCGACGTCTCCTTCGCGGGCCGCCTACCTGGAGACGCGCTCGAAATGAGCAGACTTTCCTCTGCGTGTGTGGGCGAGTCCGTTCATTTCAAAAGTAGGGCAGATAGTACGGCGGACTTAGTACGCCGTATTAGTCCGCTGAAAAAGTGCCGTGTGTGGGCAAGTAGCCCGTTCGGAAAGTCCGACGGACAGTCTGGCGGGAAGTCCGCCAGACTAAGTCCGTCGGATAGTCCGCTACGTGTGTACGCGGCATTAGGCTACACGAGAGGCGAGTATGACAGGGCTCTTAATGTTGCCTGTGTTGGCTGGCAGCCTTAGGCATGGGGGGGCAAGTCCAGTCAAGTGGCCCATTGAAGCACTGAATCCATGCCCACCTGGTTTTTCAATGCAGCCTCACCAGTGCCCATCCAATGAAGCCTGATCACTGGGACAGGGCAAATATGGTGTATGGGGGGAGGGGAGATGGAATGGAGGGGTCAGCTGGGGGTTTCAGGGTCTCTCACATGGCAGCTCAGCTGGTCCTTGCACAGCCCCGCAGCCTGAGCCAGTCATGCCATGCCCTTCTCCTGCCTGTCTACAAGACTCCGGTCTCCGGATCTTGAGCGTGGACTACAACTCCCAGAATGCAACCAGCCTCACTTCCTACAGAAAAAAATGGCAGCGGCTGTTTTCAACATATCTTAGGGTAGCCTGTGGGGCAATTGCCACTCTACCCCTCTGGCCCAGCCCACCCCTGGCATCATACATGACACTCCCTGGTCTGTGTACAGGAGGCGAAGGTCTGCTGAGCTCCAGGCGCCCTGCCCATATCGCAGTGCAAACTGCAAATTCAGACAGGAATCGCAGCCTGCAGGCCGTATTCACAGCTCCAACATGCACCCGCTATTAGAGATAAAGATTTAGGACTTAGTGCCAGTTCACACTGCATCACTGTCTGACATCGGATGCGATTTGCACCATAGTGCAAATCACACGCGATTTCTGTGCGACACAGATAGTATGGCATATTCATTATGAAACAAATAGCACAAGCCTACTATTTACCCTGCATTGGATGGGCACCAGTGAGGCTGCATTGAAAAACCAGGTGGGCATGGATGAGCCGATTCAGTGCTTCAATGGGCCACTTGACTAGACTTGCCCCCCAGGCCTAAGGCTGCCATCCAACACAGGCACCGTTAAGAGCCCTGTCACACTCGCCTCTCCTGTAACCCAAGATCCACCTGCAAGCCAACGAGAAGTGATGTTGCATCCGCGCACGTCACTTCTCCCATCCACCGCACAAGGATTTTAAGCTGGGAAGGGCTGCTGCGTAGCTGAAGGGCATCAGTGGGGCTTCTTGTCTAAATTTTGCCTAAGGCCTCAAAGCCTAGAGCCACCTCTGCTTAAGGTCGACCGCCTAATTTGGCTCTAACTCCAGGCACATAAAAAAAAAAAAAATTTTATAGCAGCTGCAGGGGAGAAGACGCACTGATAACAGCTGGGCTTTGAAAGCCTTTGGATGACAGCACTAATCCCAGCCATTGCTGAGCACTCCCTCCTCTCCCTTGCAGCCACTGTAATATATAAATAAATCTTGCCTTCTTAAAGCGGTTGTATAGTCTTTTTGCTTTTACCTACAGGTAAGCCTATGTAGGTAAAAAAAATAATATCTCCTAAACCTGTATGGTTTAGGAGATATTCCCCTTGCAATGAGCCACTGACTGCAGCGGCACATGCGGACAGGGGATTCTTGGCTGGAAGCCCAGTAGACGCTGGACCCTGCTGGAAAGAAATATCCCACGCGCATGCACGGGAGCGACGATATCGCTTCTCTGGCCACTCACATCACTGGAGCCACAATATCCGGAAGACACGCTGAGGGAACATGTCAGCTCCCTTGGCATGTATCGAGTGAGATGTTGGGGCCTCGTTCTAAGGCAAGTAATTCATGAGGTGCATACTAGCTCATTATGCCTTTTTCCTTACAGGTCTGAAAAAGAAATAAATACATTTCAGCGGGTTTACTACCACTTTAAAGGGGGTTGTAAACCTTCATTTTATTTTTTTTTCACCTTAAAGCACCCTAGGCATTAAGGTTAAAAAACACCTGGCAGTAACCAGCCCCCAAGTCCCCCCATTTTATTTACTTGAGCCCTGGAATTTCACCCGGCAGAGACATGCTCTTCCGCTGCCAGAGGTTCTCAGCTCTTGATTGGATAGTTTGATAGCAGTGCAGCCATTGGCTCCAGCTGCTGTCAATCAAATCCAATGATGTGGGCACCAGGGTGGTCTCTGGCATTCGTGTCTATGGACGAAAATGCTGGATTTGGGAGCGCTCCCGCAAGGTTGCTGAGAGGGCATCTATTGACTTCCTTCCATGATTGTGTTTCCCGCACGCCTCCTGTGGTGTGCTCTGTGACCCCTGGAGTCCTTTCAGACTCAGATTATCACAGATTGGGGTAAAAGGCCAACCACAGCAGCCCTCTACCACATGATCAGCTGTGTTCAATTTCAGCTGATCACAGATGTATTGGCATTCCTTTCCTCACAGGCTGACAGCATGAGGAGAGAAGAGAGCCAGAGAAGAGAAGAGAGGCTTTTGTTGAAGGGACAGCAACCCGGATTATCAGTGCAGTCCCAAGTGTCCACCAATGCTGCCAATTAGTCTCACCTATCAGTGCCCATCTGGGCAGCCTCATTTTTCAGTTTGTTTGCGCCCCCCCAAATAATTTTGAGCACCAGCCACCACTGACCAAAAGTAAGCACCATTTATGTGAAAAAAGTTTTGCTCTGGTCACGAAGGGGGTAAAACCTTCCAGGGCTGAGGTAAAGTCTTTGTGCCAATCCAGTAACATCAGCAAAACGTCTGCCTGAAGTACCTCCTGCCGAGACTGCACCCCCTAGGGAGGTATGCACACAGGCTGGGTTCACAGGAAACAGGAAGGATGAAAGTTTAGTTATGCCTGCAGAGGACCAAGGAGGAAATCAGGGTTTTGCTGGAGAATGGAGGGGATGAGTAGCATTTTTTTTTTATTAGTAAAAGGGACAAAAGAAATTGAATCCTGGAGATCCACTTTAATTTGTTCTCATCCATGTTTCTCCCATCATGTAGAATACGATTTGTATAGCCTAGTAAATTAAAGTAAAGTAATGAATATCAATGAGAAGCGCAAAAAAATAAAATAAAAAGAAGAGAAGAGGTCAGACTCAGCTATGGCAGGGGGTTCAAGTAAACCAGCACTTTATTGGTAGCATATTTAAAAGGAGGAATGACATTCCCGTAAAACAATGAGGTAACATAGCAAGTGGACCGCGAAATATTGAGGTTATTCTGGTCGGGAGGAGTCCCCACAGGCGTCCATCTTACTTCTTCCATTCGTTCTTGTCATAGTCCCATTTGGAAGAGAATCCCTCCACGGGGTTGACCCTCATGTCCAGCATTCTCTTTGTTTGCATGGCTATCCATTCATCAGACAATGTATGAGGAAGCTCACCGAACACTGCACAGATTGGAAAGAGAACATTCAAGTTGACAAACTGGTTATTATCCACTTTAGGTCCACCCTGTAGCATTTTTACTACTGCAGGGCGGCACATGTGCGTTGGATCATATACACACACACACACACGATTCAACACTTGTTGGGGGGGGGAGAGAATGTGTGTTTCCGCTGTGATTATACACATTGGAAGAGGAACGGCGGGTGCAGGGTACCCGATTGCCCACCCACCAATCATCACAGAGACAGGGAAATCATTCTCAAGCAAACAGGTTCTCCTTCTGCTTCTAAACTCCTGGTTATTCTACTTAACCTGTGGCTTCACAAAAATAAAGGCACAGAGCTGAAACAATCATGCAGATTAGGGGGGTCCTAATTTCACATCGTTCACGTTGCTAAATTGCATGCTGTTCTGGAGACAGCTGGTATTCTTAAACCTAGTACACTCCATTATTTTATTTTTTTTCCTCAACCCACTGGTTTGAATAAAAAATAAATAAAATAAAAAAAATAAAAAAAGGAAAAAGCTCACAGCCCAGGTTGGAGCAGCTGTACTAGCAATCTTATGTTAGTACAGCGATCTCCCCCGCTGTACTATTGTGTTCTGACAGGGGGGCGGCCCCCACCAGAACACTTCATTGGCTGCTGGTTTCCATTGTCTGTCAGACTGGCTACCATACAGACCGGCCAAATGTCAGCCAGTTTTTATTGAACTGGATGATGTTGCCCCAACATTCAGCCTGTGTGTACGAGCTTTAGAGGGCAATCAGAAATGGTAGCTCTGTACAGGTTTCCTTTGACATCTATACCATAGGTGACACAAGTCATTTGTATGACCCATATATCAGTAGGTGGCCCCAGAGACGGATTTATTCATTGCACATTGTGGGTTTTCCAGCTTACCGTATTTCCTCTGCCACATAATAATGAATGCTGTGAAGCCAACAAAGAAGAGAGTACCGCCCAATACGGTCTTCCATTCGCTTGATCCCTTGTTCATGTCAGCATAGGTGTCATTAAACTTGATGTGATACACTGAAAGGGAGCAGAACAAAGTTATCAGATGCAGGCAGCAACACTGAAGTATACCGCCCCCCTACTGGCTATGGAGACACGACCCTGGTACACAGTGAGCGGCAGTGGTCTGCCAAACAGCCAAGTGGGGCTCATCTTTGCAGATCCTCATCAGAAGGTCCAGGACCATGTTTGGGGGCAAGGTAAAAACAGACAACCCTCCAATAGTGCATTAACGTTACCAAACCAATATATTTTAAAACGCATAAAATATGCTTACATCCAAGCACAATTAAAAGCGCCTCAAACAGCAGCGTTTCCACCTCACATCACTTCCGGTCCACTGCATCTTACAGCCACGCCCTATGCGTTACCTCACTCGACTTCTTCAGGGAACTATTCCCTGAAGAAGTGCAGTGCCGTTACGCGTAGGAGCATGGCCATAAGACGCAGCGGACCGGAAGTAATGCAAGAGGCAGAAACGCAGCTGTTGAGGTTCAAAGCGCTTTTAATTGTGCTTAGATGCAAGCATAAATTTTATACTTTTAAATAAATTGATTTGGTAATGTTCATGCACTATTGGGGGCTTGACTGTTTACCTTTACCCCCACACATGGTCCTGGACCCTTAGAGGAGTTTTCCCAGCAGGAGGGAATAGCTTGTCCTTAATACTCTTATATTCTGTGGATATGAGGCGAGATGTGAGCACTGAGGTGCTGGTGGAGACACAGACTATCAAGTTTTATTAAGGTGGTTATTGGCTCTGTTCATTGAAGGACTGCACATTGATCACAGTGTTTATATTTGGATCACAGTTACTATTGAATCATAATATTATTGAACTGGGAATTGATTTTAGGATTGATTTATAATCATCACTGGACTATTGTAAGATTTCAGTTCACATTTATATCACATTGTTTTAATATACAGTATGGAATAGCACAAAATCATTTATTTACTTATTGATAAAATAAACCTACCATTAATATTATAGGACTAATCATTTCTTTTCAGTGGGCAAACATACAAAATCAGCAGGGGGGGGATCAAATACTCCCCACCCCACCCCCCTGTATAGTAGAGATATCACTCCTGATGTCCCCAAGAGACAGAAAAAGGCAACAACTGGTCAGCTATAAGACAAGGCTACATTCACATCGGCAATTAGGGCTGGTGCAAAAAGTAGCGCCAGGAATCAGATGCCTGCTGCAGCTTGGTGTGGGCTCTGTCCCCTTTCTCTACAATGACAGGTCATCGGCAACTACCTGCGGCCGCCGGCGACCTGTTATTGAAGTCAATGGGGCCAGTGGTTGCACCTAACCGCTCAAAGACGCAGAAGGAATTGCGATTCCTGCCACCACTAGTCACACCAGTCCTAATCTCCGGTGTAAATGTAGCCTTAGGACTCAATTATTGCTACATAGACATGCTGGGAATAGTCCTAGGGTTGCCTGGAGAGGTTTGCTAGTGGCCAACCCTCTTGTAGGTGGCAGAACATATGACTCCCGGTGTCCCTTAATGGACAAAAAAAAAAAAAATTAGAAAACTTCAAAACCAGTCATTTTAGAATTCAGAAAGTCTGTAGTACTAGACCATTGACTTGCCATAACCCAGCTGGGGTTCAGCAGGCTAAATCATGTAAATGTGGGGTGCAGCTGAGCGTTCCACAGATACGGACACGGGACTTACGTTCTACTTTCTCGCTGGCACTCAGAGACTTCCAAGCTCCCTTCTCCTTTTCTTTCAAGAGATTTTGCTCTGGAGACAGGTCAGCTACATAGTCGATCTCCGGAAGGGGCAAGGCTCTGTCGTCCTGGTATGAGGGGAGGGTGTATGCTGGGACGGCCACACTCGCTTCAAAAAGAAAAACAGGACAGGTTTAAATGAAACACTAGGTACAAAATTACAAGTGTGAACTAAAGTGTATCCAAATCCAAGAACACAGATGTTATAGATTACAACCTACCAGTCCTTAGATGTGGTGGCTGCATTCATTTACGTTTCATCTGGTGATGCTGCCAGTAGCAAATTTCTCACCCCAAGGTGACAACTTTCCCATAGTTTACTGTATCTACAAGAAATGAATTAGGACGTGGGTGCTCAACCTGCAGCCCTCTAGCTATTGCAAAGCTACAAGTCCCATCATGCCTCTGCCTCAGGCTTGTACTTGTCAGCCTAGCAATGTCTCATGGGACATGTAGTTCTGTAACAGCTGGAGGGCCGTAGGTTGAGCACCTATGCAGGGCTACAAAACAAAGCGGGGTACGTCTCCAATAGGGCTTCCAGTGTGCACATCCAAAGAACAATACATCTTTATGAAAACTCCAACATGTGTGCGATTCAGCCTTCTATGGGGAGCGTGGGTGAGCTCCAGCCTGTCTGCAGTTGCTCTATGGACAATGGCATGCTATGTAAATGGTAATATTTTCACTTCTCCCTACATAGACTGGTGTTTGTAGCGTACAGAAGAAGCTAGAAAAGCCAAACATTGATATTCAGTTCATTACACAGAAGGACTTTCTGCCAATCCTGCTAGAAATACCCAAGGAATGGTAAACTGCAATATTACAATTTAGTTCTTGGGTTTGGATGTAATAAAAAAATAAAAAATAAAATTAAAAAAAACACAAAACCAGATATAAAAATCTGCAATTTGCAAAGAACTGCAATTAATTTTAGAAGGCCCCTACACATGCGTGTGCAAGCTCATCCACCGGCAATGACTCGTACCTCTCCATTCAGGATTCCCAGCCTATAGGGAAAAATTTCCATGTACAAAGGTTACACCAACAGATCGGATATTTTGTGTCCAGATCAGTATTGGAGACACTTTGAATACTGATAGTCAGTGGTGCAAAACTGCAGGTCAAAATGATTTCTAAGAATCAATAGTACCTGGTGAGGCCACTCTTGTCAGATAGGGTCACCTCAACTAAGGTACCCAGAATGAGAAAGCATGAAGAGCACCAGATCACAAATGAGTCCAGAGGAAACTAATCATTCATGAAATTCATTCTTTTTTCTAAAAAAAAAAAAAAAAAAAAAAAAAAAACACCAACATACCTTGGGGCTCTGAACAACCTTCCCACCGGCCACTTTTTCCCCAATGGGGAGGGTGCCATTTTTTGTCTTATTAATTTTGGCAGTTGTCTTGCCCCTACTGCCATTCTGGCCAAAATCAAATGACAAAATCCCTCCCAGATTTTGCACGTGCACAGAGGTGCTGCGGGGCGTCAGGTCCAGGCTGAGCCCTGTAGCACATGAGCAAAGATGGCTGTTATGAAAGAACCAAAACATTGTCATGTTTGCGCGTACACAGGAAATCTCCTGTGCATATGTGCCAAAGGGCTCTGCCAGGACCTAAAGGAACCAAACCAAAAGGGGGCTAAAAGGACCACTTTAAAGCTGAACTAAGCTCACCCCAATTTTATTCATCCCCCTCCATAGGCCGTGCTCCCTTTATTCCTGGGAGAGTTACATCACAACTAACCCAGGAGGCAGTGCGTTACTAAGCCACAACTGTGTGGCGTTCGCGCGCATGCACAATGATTTCTGCATGTGCACACAAACACCGTCAGATGGTATACTGGCAACCTGTCGACACACACACACACACAAACAAAACACAAAAAACAAAACAAAACAAAACAAAACAAAACAAAACAAAACAAAACAAAACAAAACAAAACAAAACAAAACAAAACAAAACAAAACAAAACAAAACAAAACAAAACAAAACAAAACAAAACAAAACAAAACAAAACACAAAACACAACAAAAAAAAAAAAAACCTGCTGTGTAACTCAATTGGGGATGAGCTCCGGCGTGTTCGCATGGAACACGTGCAGAGCCCGCCAGGAAGTCGGTGCAGCGCTGCGCTAATCACAGGCAATGAAACATTGCCTGATCTCTGCAGCCGCACATCAGGGCAATGTCTCACTGCCTGTGATTAGCACAGCGCTGCCCCGAATTCCTGGCAGGCTCTGCACGTGTTCCATGCGAACACACCCCCCCCCCAATACTTACCAGAGCCCATTCACGATCCAGCGCTGATCATTAGCACCAAGGCTCTCCCAGCTCTGTCCCTTTCTGGGCAAACTGATAGGAGCCATTGGCTTCCCCTGCTGTCAATCAAATGCTGTGCCAAGGAGCGGGGGCCAAGTCGCCCAGTCTGTGTGAAGGAACACAAACAAGGCAGCTCAAGAGCGAGTTTGTACAAGTGCCCCCATGGGAAGCAGCTTCCTATGGGGGCACATGCCAAAGGAGGAGGAGCCTAGAGCACCAGCTGGAGACCCAAGAAGAGGGGGATCGAGGCTTCTCTATGCAACACCACTACACAGAGCAGGTAAGTATAACTTTAAAGACAATGGCACAAATGATTTAAATTCCTCTTTAAAAAGCACAATTATCAAAATGATTTTTATGAAGTGATGCAGTATGCAGAATGGACATGCCATCTACAGTGTCTTTTTTCAATTTGATCGATGAATAAAGTTTACTTGAACTCATTTATGGCTTAGTTCTCTTCATGCCACGCCTGTTGACACTCCTATTTTCTATGGCGCCATCCAAGTTTGAAATTGCACAATAGTGCCCATTCAAGTGCCAATAGCCTCATGTTCACTTTTGGCAGCAATGCTGGATGGTGATCACACAAGTGTGTACAGACTCTGAATGAAATACAGCTCTATCATAGGCCGGATGATTCTTGCGACATGAGAATATTTAAAATGTATCCAGTTCAAAATAGCAGTTTTAATCCAATAAATCATATTAAGTCAGGTTAAAGAGGACCAGTTATACAGAGTTTCAAATTACCCACCAATATCATTATGTTAGCAATGTGAAAGATTTGGCTGCCATCTGTGATGAAAATGGTTCATTAGTTTAGCTTCTGAATCTTGTCTGTGCCCCCCCCAGTCAATAAAGCAGTTCTAAGTCATAAATCACAAATCCTGGAATCCCCTCTGTTACAGCAAGGTATACCGTGCAGTATTTTCTTTTTAAATGATGCACCAAAATACCCCATTTTACAGGGCTGCCGTGTGTTCACATGACCTCCCGTCGCTCTCCTTCCCCGATCTGAGTACTGCAGTGGGAGGGGCCGAGATTCCCCTCTGACGTCAGCCAGGAGGAGATCGGCAGAATGTCACATGAGTGCACAGTGGTGCTCTGAAATAAGGTATTTTGCCACATAATTTAAAGAAAAAAAAAAGACAGACACTGCACAGTATTATCTTGCTGTTAGCCCTTGTACACACGGTTGGACATTTCGACGGAAAATGTCTGATAATCTGACCGCGTGTGTGCTCCATCAGACTTTCTGTCGGAATGTCCGACCAACAAAGTTTGAGAGCTGGATATAAAATTTTTCCCACAACATGATCTGATTGGACTTTGTCCGAACGTTTGTAGAGAATTCCGATCAGACAAAGTGCCACGCATGCTCAGATCAAATTATGAGACCAAAGCTATTGGCTACTAGGCTGAACGTTGTCCCATCGTGACGAACTAATGGCATCATGTCCTGAACGATCAGATTTTCCGACAACTTTTTCCAAACGTGTGTATGCAACACCAGTTTCGAATAAAATCTGACAGATTTTGTGGTCGGAATGTCTGACCGTGTGTACAAGGGCTAACAGACGGGATTCCATTCATTTTACAGACACGGCGGGAGAGGTCACTTCCGGTGGCTCGTATACTCTGAAGCACAGCGAGGCAAGCGCTCCAAAAAAAAGGTTTTGTTTCAAAATCGATTTTACAAGATGTGCTATTTGTGAGTGGGCATTCTATCTATCTCTATCTCGATATAATTTTGCACAATGAATTTCTCTCATTTGCTTTGAGTAAACATCCAAAAAGGAGTGGTTCCCAGGGTGTATAAAGAGGAACACAGGGGATCCAGGACACAGCTGATGTTTTTCCATTGGGGATTATCCAAGATCTATACATCCAAGGCGTGTTTTGACCCTTGGGGGGTTCTTTAGCTAAGGTGAGAAGGCATTGCACACAGGTATCAGAGCCAGTCTTCTGAATCACACACTATATCGATGTGTGGCATGGAATTGGAGTGAAAAATGATCACAGAAGTGATTGCACTTCTATATAGTCTGGACCAGGGATGGGCAACCTGGGGACCTCCAGCTGTTGTGGACCTACATTTCCCATGAGGGATTGCAAGGCTGGCAGTTACAATTACTCCCAAAGGCATGATGGAACTTATAGTTCTGCAACAGCTGGAGGGCCGCAGGTTGCCTACCCCTGGTCTGGGCTTTTATTTACACTGTTCATTTTTGTTTTTGCACAATATGCTTATAACACTGCATAGGAATTAAAATTATCAAGTGTATTTAATTCCATTAATTTTTCTTTATCGGATTAACGCACTAGGGTTTCATTTATTCACACACTATTTTATATACACGCACACACACACTAGTATCCCTTCCTGAAAAGTTATGCAAAAATCATTAAAGCCCAAGTTGTAGTTTTTTTCTTTTCCTCTAATGCAACACAAGGAACAGTACTTACATTTAATGAGTAGTGTCCCTTGTGTTGATGGCTGCTGTACTAGTTGGAATTTTCCATCCTCTGCCCCTACACCAATAATTTTCGGGCGCTGCAGGGGGGTGGGGGGGGGGGGGGGGGGGGTGTCCTGTCACAAGTGGTCATCATGAGTGCCAACTATGCCCACCCTTTTCGCCCGCCCCCCCAACCGGCTCCATTTATAGAAGTTGTGCTATAGCTTCCGACAATAAAATGTGCTCTAGGAATGGGGGGCAGGCCAATGAGTAAAAGGTCTGCCTCCTTCATTCATGGAGTGCTTTCATAAATATTTTGCCCAATGGAATCTATTGACACGTAAATGTTTATCGCAACTAAAAACGTGTGCAAAACTAATCTTTGGGCGTATTTATAAAGCGGCTTTTCTCCTGCCAAAAGAAAAAAGGTGTTCAGAGGGGCTGAGCAAATGCCCAGTGTATGACCCTTAGAATGACAGAATATTTGTCCAATTTGGGGTGAAACGTCAGCTTTAGAGCCTCTATAAAGCCACCCCTGACTACTTCCATAGCTGCCACTCCAACGCTTATTCCTTCATTGCAGTGGTCACCAAAATACCAGGTGTCAAAGCTATGAGGGGGGCAATGTCTGCTCCACTATGCGACAGTGCTGAACTTAGTGATTGGGCCCCTAGGCATGAGCACTGCATCATGGGAGGAGATCACATGCCCTTTCAGAAACAGCAGCACCTGGTATTCACAGTGGCAGCACAGCGAGAACGGTGGTGGAACACTAGAGTCGAATATAAAGTGGTCAGGAGGGGAGGCACGACAGCTACATTTACCAAATGCAGCAAGTCTTTTAGCCACATATATCATGGCAAAGATATAAAAAGTCCTCTTTAAGCTTCTTAAGTTATCACATATGAAAAGCATTTAGCTTGAAAATCATCACAAAGGGGGCTGATTTACCAAGACTGGAGTGTGAAAATTCTGGTGCAGCTGCACACGATAGCCAATCAGCTTCTAACTTCAGCTTTTTCAATTAAGCTTTGCCAAAAAAATAATGGAAGTAGATTGTTTTTTTGCAGAGCTGCACCAGATTTTGCACTTCAACCCCAAAGTGTTCTACATTTTGCAGCATATTTGGTTCGTTTTGCTTATTTAAAAAAGAAGGTTCACACACACAGCAATCTTATTACAGATCTCAGAAGACCTCAGAGTTGAATTCAAGTTTACCAAGAAAGTATTTTTCATTAAAAGCAATGATTACCTGGGTGTTTATTAAGAAAATGCCTGCTGTTTGCCCTATCATTTTGTATTAAAGCTAAAGTTTAATCTCATTTTTTGCGTTTCCTGGTTCCTTCCTCCCCTCATCAACATGCCAATTTTTAAATAAAATTAGTTTTTATTACATACCTTATTCTAAAAAAAAAAAAAAAAAAAAAAGCTAGATGCTGGACGTCCTTTAGACAGCAAAGGATGTAGGCTTACTTGCTGCAGCTTGAAGTCATCATGACCCAGTGAGGTCCCTTACATTAGGCTGTCCATACACTGAGAATGTTCTCCACTTCCTGACGAACTGGTTAGAATTCGCTCAGTGTGTGACCCTGTCGGCCGCTTCTCAGCCTGACATCCCTTAACTCAGGGGTCCCCAACCCCCAGGCCTGTTGCTGGCCACACAGCTGGTGGTGAGGGGCAACTGCAGTCTGTGCAGGGCCATCACAGGGGAACTGAGTACACCGATAGAAATGGGGGCCTGTGCGGTAAAGAGTGGCTGAGGGCAGATTCTAAATATCCTATCCTCTGACCCATTCACCAGCCAACGCATGGCTGTCAGTGGTCATATGATCAGCTGCCAGTCCCCAATTGTTCACACAGGCCAAGGGCTGACAGCTCGGACTCTGTGCTAGTAGCACGCTCTAAGCACAGAAACCTGTGCTACCCATAGAAGTATGGATAACATTTTTTTTTTCTTTTTTTCCCCCTCCCATTATACTCGCCTAGATTGTTTCAGCACCAATCCCAGCTGCTCTCCACTGGCTCTAAGACCTAGAAATGAGCACTCAAACATTGATTGCTCAGCTTTCAGCCTGCAGACAGCCGAAGACCGTCAGTCACGGGCTCTAGTCTCTGCGCTTCCATTGCTCACTGGGGTGCTGGGCTGTGCGGGGGGTGGCTGGCTGAGAGGCTGAGCCAGCTGCTGATCCAGGCATCTGGGTGGATCTCAACTTTAAAGTTGAATCGTTCCTGAGCCTGGACTGGATGAGAGATTGAATAAGGAAAGGTTATACAACTGCTGTGTTTGTGAACTGTCACCACGCCCAGTAAATTATCCAAATGCAGATGTGCCATAGATACCCCCTGCACACTTACCATACAGCACCACCCCTGAATTTGATGCAGAGCCTCCCTTGTAATGCCATATACACTGTCATGGCAACCGGGACTTGGAACAAGATGCCACACAGCTGAAGGTGGACAGAACGCACAGTCTTCAATACGAATCATTACAATATCAACATGTGAAAGAAAGCCAGTTACACAAACGCGTAGTACAGAATCTTGTACTCCAGCTGGTAGACCGGTACTCACCATGTCCCTGCAGACACACAGAGGTAGACAGGGCTCTTTTGCCGACAAAACGCAGAACTTGAGAAGACAACATTGTGCAATCTGTCAAAAGAGACACAATAAGAGAAAATTACAGACAAACCACACAAAACATCTCATTGTAGGGAAATACTTCAAGTGTACATAGATGACTGAGGTAACATCACAAACTCTGCCTCAGCCAATCAGAGGAAGCTTTGAATTCATTCATAGAGTACAAAGCTTTCTCTGAAGGGCTGAGAAGCGAGTAGCCTGACTGGTTCAGGAACGAGACAGGAATTCCCCATCCCACTGCTGGAACACAGCGATCTATACTGTATGTAGCGGAGGTTACATACAGTTAAAGGGGTTGTTAGCGCAGTGCACACAGCCACTGCCAGCACCTCTAATAGGATTACATGTTATATGTACACTATATGCCAGTTTCTAAAATTCTTCTAAATACTGCTTTTCTTATCCCGATCAGCGCCGTCTTTCTCCAATATTTGTATTACAGAGGGAGGGACCGATCTCTCCCTCTGACATCTGGCAGGCGGTCACATGATCTCCCTCTGTAATACAAACATAGGAGGAAGACTGCACTTGGTGGCCATGTGACCGCTGATCAGGGAGAAGAAAAAAAAAATGGTATTTAGAAGAAGTTTTAGGAAATGGCAATATTTTTTTTTATATATATATTTTATACATACATTATACATACACACACGTAATCCTAGCAGAGGGGCTGGCAGTGATTCAAAGCAGTGTGTGCACTGCTCGGAACTGTGATAGAAGGGAGGGGTGGCTCACACACAGAGCGGGGGGGGGGGCACAGGAGAGCAGGGCTGCTGATGATTGTGGTCAGTTTTACGTGCCTCTGTGTCATGATACACCGTGGTCAGTTTGCTTGGGGAAGGGCAGAAACTGGCAGGATCAACCAGGTGTTACAGGGGGCCAAATTACACAGCACAAGCACTGTGCTATATAACATGCTTTAAAGAAACAGGATCCAGATTTTTGTTTTTGGCTTCACACTTTAATACAGCACATCAGTGCAAGAAAATGTAGTTTTGGTCCAGATTGGCCCACACAAACTATTTAAAAATGGACATTAAACATGAAGCTAGGCTTTAAGGGGTCTGTGTGGATATAAATGTTGGGGTATGTTCCCAAACAGTCATCCGAACTGAAGAAGCAGCTTGGATAAGTTACAAAACATTACAGAACAAATTCAACTGAATGAGAATAACTACTGGTAGCCGTCTTAAGGCGATAACCTTGCTTTTCTATACAGAAGGATAAGAATGTTTTCACTCTATGGCAGGAAAAGTGTTACTACTGGCAAGATCACTGGGTGAAAATTTGGAAGAAAAAAAAACAAAAACAAATGCAGCCAAATCTAAGGACCAATAAGCTGCAATATAATACATTTTCTTCCTGGGTTTTAGATAAACAAAGTCTTGACAGGATGTGTCTTTCAGCTGAACGGTTCAAACCTAAAAGCTTTGTAAATAAGAAGCCAAGCCGATTTTTTCCTAGTCGCTCGATCTTCTGAAACCTCTTCCTGAAGGTCACAGTGGCCTCTACAACAGGCACTCAAGGGCTACGGGAGTCACCTGTAACTGAACACCGTTATAGTACAAAACTGATAATTATTAATCGATCAGTTGAGTTAAAGTGGAAAACTCTCAATAAACATGAATTATTTTACCACTTCGCAGACCATTTCTGACTCTTTCTAGCAAAAAAATGTAGGGAGGCGAGAAATTACTTTGAACCCCCTAAACATATGTAGATTTTTTATTTTTTTTAGCAGGGCCCTGTAGAATGAAACGTTACAACGTATTTGCGCAGAGGTTTTTCAAACGCAATTTTTTTTGGACAAAAAATAAAAAAAACTTTAATGAATTTTATTGCACACAAACACATTAGAATACCCCTCCCTCTTTTTTTTTTTTTTATGAAATGTAAAAACACAATGTTATGCCAAGTAAATAGATACCCAACAGGTCATGCTTTAAAATTGCATTCACCTGTGAAATGGCAGCAAAGAACGGTACTTAAACTTCTCCATAGGCGACGCTTTAAGCGCTTTTACAGGTTACCAGTTTAGAGGAGGTTCGGCACTAGAATTAATCGCCCTCACTGTGACGTTCGCAACAATACCTCACATAGCGTGATCACCATTTACATAAGTGTGCGGGAGTAACGCATGCGTTTACATTTGCACAAGGACAGAGGTGCTTTCATTTAATAAAAATTTATAGAATACCTTGTAAAAAAAAAAAAAAGTCTTTCATTTTTTTTTGTATTAACTTTATTTGCTACAAAAAGGATGAACATCCCCTTCCCCTTGCGACAGTTCCTCTTTATAGAGAGATCTGGGGTCTATTAGACCCCAAATCTCCCCTCTGGCCCCCAATCTGTGTCTGATCAGCTGTTTTCCTGGCTGCTGACGGACAGGTAAACAGAAGGTGAACCAGAAGAGACATCACGGTCATCACTTGCTTCCGGGGTCACAGAGGGAGGAACATCATGGAGACAGGGATGGATGAGGGAGTTTGCTTTGAATATTAAAAATGAATTAAATCGTGTTAAGTTTGTGGTGCTCAGATAGTTTTGTGTTAAGTTCATGTTGATGAACATTAAATGCCCTTGAGCTGATCAACATTGCGATTAGGTGCATTTTTTTTTTTCCACGTCTTTTATTCCCAGTGGAAGTTAAAATACATAACTTTTCAGTCCTTAAAAAGTGTTTGTTCACCTTTTCAGAAAGGTTCAAGAGGTGAACTGACATTCTCCGCCTCTTCCCCCCCCCCCCCCCCCCACTGTACTTACCTCTGTGGGTAATGAGCTGTCCAGTGCCCATGCAGCTGTCCGGAGATTAAATATCTCGCTCTTCTTTCTGTAGGGCTTCCAGGAACAGATCAGAGCGATTCTCTGTTCTGACGCAGACCAATCAGAATCACTCTGCTCCATC
The DNA here is from genome assembly GCF_037356315.1 of Lithobates pipiens. Classification (NCBI taxonomy): domain Eukaryota; kingdom Metazoa; phylum Chordata; class Amphibia; order Anura; family Ranidae; genus Lithobates; species Lithobates pipiens. Next base: position 27,455,596 of record NW_027507686.1, read on the forward strand.
CCAGAAGCCATGCAGAAAGAAGAGGGAGAAGAGTGGGGATTTTAAATTCCTGTACTGGCAGCTCATCACCCACAGAGGTAAGTACAGCGGGGACTGGGGGGGGGGGGGGGTGTAGTGTTTATTCACCATTTCAACAAGAGTCTGGGGGCCACAGGAACGACTATGAACCAACCTCACACATTGCACTACGTACCAGGCTGAGCGTCTTAAGCAACATAACAGGCCGGTCTGGGAATGGTCCCCGAGGTGCACATCAGGGGTTACCGATCCAGAAACGGCATACAGTCATTCAGATGGGTGGGTGGGGGGGAGGGGGGAATAAAAATAAATACATTTATAGTTCAACACCATTGGTGACACTTTACAGGCCCCTTACAGGTCATCATTTTAGAGTTAACCATCATGCCAGCGGGCACAGCCATAACTAGAGCAAACAATGGCGTATCTGCATGAATGTGGGGAGACAACTTATTTTTTTAGTAGTAGTAGTGGGGGGGGGGGGGGGGGGACTTAAACTTGCATTTTCCTCCGATGTGCCCCCATACCTTTACCTCCTGTAATATAACCCCCCCCCCCCCCCCCCCGTACTCTGGGCAGTCCTTCAGTGTCATCACATACAACAAAGGGCTCTTATCCCTGCATTGTACACGGAGGAGGCAGGCGTGCAACTGCAGCCAGGAGCTCCACAAATCCCAGCCACCAATGGTGACTGTAAAATTGCATCCTGGCGCCTGAGCTACACCACAGCAGAGGTCTGGATTCCTCCCGTGTGTCGCCCACAGGTGCGCGGACCAACGTTGGGTTGGCCGATAATGGAGGTCGTGGCTTTGCGACCTGCTGAAGCTGAATACGCGCTCCTTTGTGCCAACAGACGCCCCTCATCTGGCGGGCATCGCTGCAATGAACGCGGCTTGTTCTCACCGCCCCTCCTCCGACAATCTTCCCAGTTTGACAGGCCGGGGGGGGGGGGAATTGAGGTGACGGGATGATGGATTAGATGTCATTTCCTTAGTGCTGCTGAGTGGTCGGCCCATCAGTGGCGCCTCATCAGCGACACCTGTCAGCGTACATCAGTAAAGGTAAAAAATGTATATATATATATATATAACAGGAAATGACAGAGTGTAAGCTCCTCTGGTGCAGAGACTGATGAGAATGGCTCATTGCTCTCTGTACAGGACTGTGATATGTCAGAGCTATATAAATGTGTAATAATAATAGTGTGTGTGTCATTAGAATGTAAGCTCCTTTGGTGCAGGGAATGATGTGAGAAGTGTTCTGTGTACAGCACTATGGTATGTGTCAGAGATATAAACAGGAGAAAACACTCTGGGGAGGTTCGGGGGTGTCTGGCCTTTCCCGGGTGTACAGGGCACACAGAGCTCCCTATTCCAGTGACAGGGGGTCCCCTCACCCGCTCACTCCCATCCCGCCTCCCACTCACCTCTCCAGCAGCCGCCTGACAAGAGCAGAGAGAGGACACCGGAACCAGAGAGCCGGGGCTGGATAGAAGGGAAGTCCCGCCCACTTCCAGCACCGCGCACTGCACGATGGGATGCGGGCTGGAGGAGCTGAGCTAAATACGCTTTATCGCCACATTCGGAGGTCCCGCCCTTGAGGGTGACGTGAGCGGAGTGGGTGAGATATACATGTATTAGGTACACATATGGGGACGTATTTAGGCCATACATCGGCAGCCTGGCAATGGGAGGCGTGTAGTTGCTCCAAGGTTCGGGTTGCCCTCAGCCAATATGGCGGGCGAGGGACACTGGCTCGTCACGTGATCACCGTGTGCTGGCTTAAGAAGGAATTGCGACGGCCAGCGGCTCGTTGTACGGCTGAGTGTGGCAAAGGCTGCCGGGAGAGCCTAAGAGGACCGAGGTGAGTTGCAGAGAGAGCGGGGACACCCGGGGGAGGGCGCCACTGAGAGGTCTCACCGTGTACTACACCGAGAGAGGCAGCGGGTTAGAGCCCCGTCCATTATCACTGGCTGCAGGCTTCCCAACCCTTCCATTATCAGCTGTCACTTCCACTCCCATCCCCCCCCCCATATCACCTGTCACCTCCCCTCTTATCACCTGTTACCCATTGCCTGTCACCCCCCCCCCCTCCTCCTTTTCTTATTGCCGGTTGCCTCCCCTCCCCCAAATCCAAAGTAAATCCTCATTACATCTTATCACCCATCACCATTCCTGACCTGTCACCTCCCCTCCCCTACTGCAAAAATCAACCCTCATTGCATCTAATTTCCTCTTCTCACCCTATTCATCACCTGACCTGTCGTGATTATCACTCTTTACCTGATACCATGCATCCCCTCCCCTATCATTTGTCACCTCCTGTCCCCTGATCACTGATCCTACATATCATCTGTCATATCACCCATCCCTTAATCCATGATATCACACTTCAATCCTTTCCATTTTATGAGATCATTCATCACCCCCATATCACCCCTCACCTCCCACTCTGATATCACCAATTTCTTCACCCCCTTCCTCCACTTGTCATCGTTCATATCCTCTAGTCTCGCCCATCATATCAACACTCAACATATATCATCTATCACTCATCTCCCCTCCCCCCCCCCCCCCCCTGGATTTCACTTGTCACCTTTCCCAAATATCACGTTATCTGCTATCACCTGTCAGTTCCCCATCCTCTTTCTGCACCCCCCTCCCCCCAATCACCTTTCATCTCTGACCATTCCCCTACCTGATACATCACCTCACCCCCCCCCCCCCCCACAAACGCATATCCCCAATCAGATCTGGTATCGGCCATCATGTTGCCCCGCCCTAAAATCACCTATCATCTCCCCCTTTTCCTCAGTGTCACCTGTCGGCACCCCGTCTTCTGATATCACTCGTCACTTCCCCCATATCACCTTTCATCTCCTGTCACTGATACCACTTGTAGCTTACCCCCCCCCCAGGTGTCACTCCTCATGTCAACTTTTATCACCTGTCACCTTACCCTTTCCCCAAATATCACCTCTCATGTCATCCTCTGATATGACCTCCCAGCCCCCTCAAAGGGTGTAACCCCTGAGACTGAACACCATTGTGACATTCTGCTTCCGTAGAACGACTTCAGTCATCTAAACTCTGCAGTGTTGCCAATGCTTAGAAAGCCTCAACAAAAAGACCTACACCTTTTTATTTTGTTATTGTTGCTGTCTGTTTTGGTTATTACAGTTGTGGCTTTTCTCTCCCCCATTATACAGAAAATGCCGCACTTCAAGTTGACGACGCAAGCCTACTGCAAGATGATGCTGCACGGTGCCAAGCACCCGGCCTGCGCTGTGAACGGAGTTCTGGTGGCCGAGAAGCTGCGGCGTAAAGAGAGCCAACACCAGGTCCTGTTTGTGGACTGCATTCCGCTCTTCCATGGGACCATAGCGCTCTCCCCGGTGCTGGAGGTGGCCTTAACCCTGGTGAGAATCTTCCGCTAAACTTTTGCTGCCCCCCCAACATTTCATATTCCTGATATGTGCCAGCTGTGCCATGTACTTGTTTGAGGAAGTCTTCTGTTCTCTCTGTGTTCCCGCCAGTCTCTTTGCTTTCCTATTAACCACTTCAGCCCCAGAAGGTTTTATCCCCTTTTTCCTGACCAGTATTTTTTTTGCTATACGGCACTTGTGCGGTCATGCAACGCTATCGTCAAATAAAATTGGGGGGGGGGGGGTGGTTTCCCCCCCACCAATTGGTGTTTTTTATTTGCGCTTTTAGTGAAAAACTTTCAATTTTTTTTTTTCTCTCTCCTATAAAACACATTTAAATCAGAGTTCCACCCATTTGTGTGTAGCTTCATGGGTGATGAGCTGTCAATGCACGTACAGCCAGTGCAGCAGTCCAGGAATTCAAAATAACCCTTTAATGTCAGTTCACACTATTGCAATGCAGGAACCAGCGCAATTCCAGTGCTGGTTCCCGCATCGCATAGGACTCACAGGCAGTTCACATTGCTCTATGCGCACCACTGCGTGTGTTAATAGAAAGTTAATGACACCCCCCCCCAGATCAGATTGCAGCGTGAACTGTCAAATGGTGCAGGAATCGGATCGCATAGGTCCTGCACCATTTTAGTGTGAACTCCAGCCATACAAACTGGCTACATTCTCATCGCACAGACTTCACACGTGATCTGCACAGCAGTGTGGTGCGAATCGCATGCAACATTTAACATCGCATTGGTGTGAACTCAGGCTGAGGCCTTGTCTTATTGATTGTCTGTTTTTCTTACTTGCAGATTGATACTTGGTGCAATGAGAATGGTTATGTGATCGCCGGGTACTACCAAGGCAATGAACGTCTCAAAGATAACAGGCAAGTTCAAATCACATTCTGTTTGTCCAAATTCTTCTCTCCACCCTCTACCTCTTCCACCCTCCCTACTTTTTGCTTCTTTTTTATAGAATATTGTCCCAACTTGAATTTTTTTTTTTTTTTTTTTTTGCGCTAGCATGGAAATGAGTATTTCTTTGTGTTTCAGTCCTAACCAGGTTGCAGACAGAATTGCCACCCGGATCGCTGAGGGTTATAGTGATGCTGCTCTGATAATGGTACTGAAATCCTCTTTGTGTCTATTACATATCTTTGGCTACTCCAATTTATGTGCACACCTATTTTACCACTTTGAAAAATTTTCATCACACATGTGAAAAAAAATCCTTTTTTGGTCATTTACTTCATTGCACTGCCTGCCTGCCATACATACATACAGTATAGATGTCCTTGTCGGGAAGCATTGATACCAGGATCCTGGCATCAATTTGCAGCTGGTGATGGGCTTTCCTGTAGAAGTGATCAGTCTGGCTCTACAGCTGCCAGATCACTTGGCAGGCCCCACTGCTGTTCTTGGGCTCTCTGGTCCAGGGCCACTGCTGTGTGGATCAGCTGAACACTGCAAAAAGTACATCCACATCTTCACTCTCCTCTGTGTGGTACAAGAAACCGAAAGTGACAAGTATTTACTTTCAGTTATGGTTTGTTTGACAAGTTGTTACTTCTAAAGAATCTGATAAAACTGATCTTGGTTTGATAAAGATGCTTTTGATGGCAGAAGAGCGATCTGGGGTCCCGCACAGGTATGTAAACTGATCGCATCATGCGTGAGGTATTGTGAATGTCAGAGCAGTAAATCTAGGGCTCTTAAAGCATTGCCAATGGATCATTTTAGTTTGCTGCCATTTGATGGGTCTGTGTGACTTTGAAACGTGAAATATTTGTTATCTACTCAGTCTGTCTTTTTTTTTTTTTTTTTTTTAAATGTATATGTTTTACCGTTCGATTTGTGTACTAAAATACATTAAGCGTGTGTATTATCAGTATCTCAAAGTGAGTACACCCCTCACACTTTTTTGTCAATATTTTATTATATCTTTTCATGTGACAACACTGAAGAAATGACACTTTGCTACAATGTAAAGTAGTGAGTGTACAGCTTGTATAACAGTGTACATTTGCTGGTCCCTCAAAATAACAACACACAGCCATTAATGTCTAAACCGCTGGCAACAAACGTGACTACACCCCTAAGTGTAAATGTCCAAATTGGGCCCAAAGTGTCAATATATTGTGTGGCCACCACTATTTACCAGCACTGCCTTTAACTCTTTGCCATGGAGTTAACCAAAGCTTCACAGGTTGCCACTGGAGTCCAGAAAGGATGGCTGCGCTGACCACACGATGACACAAACATGGAGGGACAGATACACCCATGACCACCAGAGTGGCAGATCAAAAAGGGGGAGCAGTGACCCAGCAGGAGACAAACCTGTCAGAGGTCTGAGTCTCACTTGGGAATAAATGATAGGTGGGAGACTGAGCCTCAAAAGAGGGAAGGGGGTCCCTATGTATGGGGACACACTTGGCTCAGGACTATAATTTTTCACTTGATAGTGGGGTATTGAGGTAGATATGAGGATAAGGCCTTTATTACCTAGATGTCTGAGATGAAAAGGGTATCAAGACTGAACAGCAAATGTGCGGATAGTTCAGGAATAACCAGAAAAGGTGTCCTCTGTTATCCAGGAGCAGCCTGAGTCAGTAAGTACACTTAGGGATGTACTCGCTTTTGTTGCCAGTGGTTTAGACATTAATGGCTGTGTGAGTCATTTTGAGTGAACAGCAAATTTACACTGTTATACAAGCTTTACACTCACTATTTTACATTGTAAAAACCGCATCTTGGATCTACTCTTATCTTTATGTAGTAATAAAATGTCTAAGAATCATTTAAGTGAGAAACATGCAAACAAAAATCAGGAAGGGTGCAAATACATTGACATAACCATGTGGGGTTTTTTTTTCCTCTCTTGTATAAAAGATGAGGCTGTGTTGAGCAAATGGACAGCCCAACATGTCAAGTCTTAAAAATGCATATGTCTATGATATTGTGAAAAGCTACAGTACCCAAAAAGCTGCTTCATAGGTGACTTTTTTTTTTTTAAAGCACTTACAGGTTATCTGATTAGTTAATAGAACTATGGTGCTAGTATTATTGCTATCGCTCTGACATCTGCGGGACAACTCTACATGTGTGTTGCAAACGTGGGATATAAATATCGTGTGTGTATGTATGTATATATATATATATATATATATATATATATATATATATATATATATATATATATATATATATATATATATATATATATATATATATATATATATATATATATATATATATATTCCCAAATAAGCTGCGCTATACTGATCTGATAAATGCTAAGTGAAGCAAATAAGTAAATAAATAAAACATGAAATCAAAAATTTGACAGAGTGAAAACAGAAAAATGCATATACTAATGTTCAGATATTAGTCCATCATCCCATCAACAAAAAATTTTGCTTGCAATCTCCAACGTGTTTTAAGCACACCACACCGATATAGGAAAAGTGTCAGAGTTTGCAGGAAAAAAAGAGGACTTCCACCACCAACACTACTGCCGCTTACCAGCTACACTGATCCCATCTCAGAGACCAGATATCGCCAAATCAAAAACACTTCCTCTGAGCCTGGACTGCATGGAGGGTGTATCCCCTTTAAGCGCTTGGTTCAAGTGGTTAAAAGAATCCTACGGCCACACCGCTCATTGCCCAGCACATATAATAACGAAAGGAATCGCCATAGTGTGATATAGTCATGAAATTTAATAAATTAAAAAAGATTGCACTTGCATCAAGTAGAAACTTCGCTTTTTAAAAACAGATTCGCCGGCCGGCTTAGTAACGCTGCCCGTCTCTTCCGGGTCCAGCGTAGATCGCGGTGACGTCAGTACGTCGTTCCTCCCTACGCCGTTTCGTTAAAGGTAACGTCTTCCAGGGGCCCCTACGCTGGTCCATCTACGCTGGACCCGGAAGAGACGGGCAGCTTTACTAGGCCGGCCGGCGAATCTGTTTGTTTTTTAAAAAGCGAAGTTTTTTTTCTACTTGATGTAAGTGCAATCTTTTTTAATTTATTAAATTTCATGACTATATCACACTATGGCGATTCCTTTCGTTATTATATGTGCTGGGCAGTGAGCGGTGTGGCCGTAGGATTCTTCTAACCATTTGAACCAATGAGCGGTGTGGCCGTAGGATTCTTCTAACCACTTGAACCAAGCGCTTAAAGGGGATACACCCTCCATGCAGTCCAGGCTCAGAGGAAGTGTTTTTGATATGGCGATATCTGGTCTCTGAGATGGGATCAGTGTAGCTGGTAAGCGGCAGTAGTGTTGGTGGTGGAAGTCCTCTTTTTTTCCTGCAAACGCTGATGACACTTTTCCTATATTGGTGTGGTGTGCTTAAAACACGTTGGAGATTGCAAGCAAAATTTTTTGTTGATGGGATGATGGACTAATATCCGAACATTAGTATATGCATTTTTCTGTTTTCACTCTGTCAAATTTTTGATTTCATGTTTTATTTACTTATTTGCTTCACTTAGCATTTATCAGATCAGTATAGCGCAGCTTATTTGGGAACAGTTATTTGAATTGTGGGTATCTCACGGTTAAAGCTGCTGCTGCATCTATAATTCATTTTCACAATTTTTTGTTATTGTTTTATTATTTCATATTAAGTCTACATAGGAACAGCGCTGTTTTTTTTTTTTTTTTTTTTTTGTGTGTTTAACGTAATAATTTTTTTTAATGCATTTTTATTTTACTTTGCTATCATAAGGTATTTACAAATGGCATTGCCTGCTCTGAAAGTGATCAGTGGCTATACAACCACCGATCGCTTTCACTTTACAGCCAGGAGCCAACTGAGAAAAATGAGTACAAACTGCCCAACCCTTCAAAAGGCTAAACTAGGTAAAGAGTTCCAGGTATGACTATTTGTTACATAGTGAGAAAGTCAACCAGCGCTAAAAAAACTGAAACAGAAAAAAATATATGAAGAAAAAATGCAGCTAGAATACTGTAGGTCAAATTACCAAATCCCACATTTCAAAATATAAATATCTCAGTACAGCGCAAATACAAAAAACTCTTTACAGTGGAATACTAAATGCATAAACAAAAGTCCATATAGTGAATGATACAATATACAGTGATCAAGAAAGATCAAAAAAGAGTCCACTTGTGCAGTGTGTCTTTAATCAGTATATCCAGTGACGATGTGATCCCTTCACCAATGAGCTAGTTGGACTCTCACCTCATCGAATGGACCCCTGATAAATCAGATAGGTCAAAAACACATGTTCCCATCAAGGGTGAAGTATAAGGCTACAGCAAACCAAACGGAAGCATTTCCAGATAGAATCTCCTCAGTGTCATCAGATCAGGATAATGTCATATATGAAAAAGAACAAGCAAATCTAGTGCTCTCCGTTTGATAACAATTTATTAAAACAAATGAATAAGAACAAATTTCCACTCACATTTCTAAGCACTGATCTCCAGTGCCGAGTGCAAAGCAGGAAATAACATGCATGGATCAGTGTGTCAGCTGGCGGATGACGTCACGACGCGAGTCACGTGGTCCGTACGCGTTGCGTCCCAGGGAAAGGGCGGGACTTCATCAGCGGTGACGGAATGACGTCGGACGGCCGCTTTATACTAACACACTAAATTTAAACCAATAAACAGCGGAGTTATGCGCAAGGCAAATGCCGCTACTAGCGTGACACCGGAACATACATCTGTGATCGCTCCATACACAGAGGGAAAGGAGAGGGCATATAGAAAACTTTATGAGCGCCAAAAAATATTTAAAACAAAATTAAAATCAACACCAGAGAGAAGCGTACGTCAAGTCCGCTAATTAGGCAACAAAATATCACCCACTAATAGTTCTCGCATAAAATATGCAGAGAAACGAACGAGACGTTGCCCAAACGGACAATACAAAGCTTTAGACGAATCTCCCGGTAGGTCGCATGACCAATGATAAGAACTAACGAATATACCCGCAAATGCCGCTGACGTCATCAGAAAGCTACACTGATCCGTACATGAAGAAAAAACAAACAAACATACCTATAATTAAACACATACCATACAGGTAAAAAAGAAATCAAAAAATATATACAAAAAGTAAATATAAAAATAAAAATAAAAATATCACAATAAATATAAAAAATATAAAAAATATAAAAAAGAAGAATCAGATACTTCAGAATAAAACAATTATCTGTCCGAAATGAAACAATTTAAATCAAATTCCACATTTAAACCTCCCGGGGCAAGAACCCGTGTTTCATGGATCCAATAGGATTCACGTTTGCTTAATTGGCGTATGAAGTTACCTCCACGCCAATGCTTGGTGACCTTCTCAATCCCCCAAAAGCTCAAACTCCTGGGATTCTGGGAATGCACCAATTTAAAATGGCGAGACACATTATGAGTCTTCAGGCCCTTTTTAATATTATTTACGTGTTCACCCAACCTCACATGTAGAGGTCTGGAGGTTCTACCGATATATTGGAGACCACATCCACATTGTAACATATATACCACCCCTATGGTGGAACAAGTGATGAGTTTATCAATCTTGTATTCCTTATTATTACTAGTGGCTATGAAGGATTTTCTCCTTTTCATATTGCATCTAGAGTGCCTACATGCCGTACATCTACCACACGCATAAAAGCCGGATAGAAAAGAAAAAAGCCTGCTTTCAGTTTGTACAGGGGGATCAATAACACTCGGTGCTATTTGGTCACGCAATGATGGAGCCTTTTTATATATGAAAGAAGGCCGTGCGGGTAACAATGGACCCAACACTCGGTCTTGTTTCAGTATAAACCAGTTTTTGGCCACAACTTTTTCAAATTTTTTATACTGTACGTTATAATCAAGGACCATTCGGAAATTAACCCCTTCCACACCTGATTCTTTTGCCTTATCTTTAATCAGAAGGGACCTATCCATCTGCTGAACCCTAGATATTTCATGTTCAAGAGCAGATGGATCGTAACCCTTATCCCGAAACCTAGAGGACAATGTGTGGGCTTGATTCACAAAGTCAACCATGTAAGAACAATTCCGCCTTAGTCTAACGTACTGTCCCCTGGGGATATTGCATAACCAAGACTTATGGTGGCAACTCCCCAGGGGAATGTACGAATTCCGATCAGTTGGCTTAAAGTGGTTTTTCAGTACTAGCCCATCATTTGCTTTGGTGATCTCTAGGTCAAGAAACACCAACCGTTCTTGGCTGATATTCCACGATAACTGGATGTTTTTGTCGTTAACATTCATAGTACCGACAAATTCATCCAATCCTCGCCGATCACCATCCCATACTAAAATGAGATCATCAATGAATCTATTGTAGCAGATTAATTCCTTGGGGCGATTCCGAAAAACAACTTCCTCCTCCCAGTGGGCCATAAATAAATTGGCCACACTGGGAGCAAACTTGGCCCCCATGGCAACCCCCCTTACTTGTAAATAAAACTGATGATTAAACCAAAAATAATTCCTAGATAAGCAAAAATTCAAGCATTTGAGAATATATTTTTTATGACACTCCGATAAATCGGAGTAAGTGGACATGGCCCACTGAACTGAAGCTCGCGCATCACTGTGTCCTATAATAGTGTACAGTGAGCCGACATCGGCTGTCACAAGAAAACAGGAGGCCGTGATATCCAATGACTCAAGAATTTGAATAATGTGTTTAGTGTCTTTAAGGAATGCTTTGGTTTTAAATACCAAGGGTTGTAAAAAAGTGTCAATGTACTGACCCACTCTAGAGGAGATAGAGTCAATACCGTTAACAATAGGCCTGCCAGGCGGGTTAACACAATCCTTATGGATTTTTGGCAGGCTGTATATAATGGGGGTACGGCAAAATAATGGGTCAAGATAAGATCCCTCTTTTTTATTGAGAATATTTTTATGTTTCCCTTCTTCTATTAGCCAGTGTAATTCATCCTTATACTGTAACATAGGATCTTTGTTCAAAATATGATATGTGTCAGTGTCACTGACAAGCTTATTCATTTCGGACATATAATTAGTTCTATTTAAAATCACCAATCCCCCCCCTTTATCCGCGGGGCGTATGACTATGTCATCCCTGCTCCTAAGGGATTCAATTCCCAATTTGATAAACTGGGGGTCCTTTACTTTGCGTACTTTAAGATTGTCTAAATCATTTATAACAACATTCTTAAAAACATCCAAAAACTTGTTATCGGTGTTTAGGGGGTTAAACGTGGATTTATTACGGAGATTTGAGTGATGATCTTCAAATATTTTCACCTGTCTAACAGGGTTGGATAGAAAATATTTTTTCATGTTCAAATTCCTAACAAACTTTTGGATGTTAACATATGTATGGAATTTACTAAAATTCCTAACCGGAGCGAATTTTAGTCCCCTATCTAGAACTTTTAACTCATTATCGCTTAATGGACATCCACTTAAGTTGTATATGCCTGTCCCTATTGGGGTTTTTGTTTTTTGAATTCTCCTGCCCCCTCTCCTTCCTCTCTCTCTTTTCTTTTTCGGACCTGATTGCCCGACTGGGGGGTTCCGTACGGTTGCTGTCTCCACCACTCCTGATGGATAGGTGGAGGTGCAAATGGTGGATGGATGGGCTGGTGAATAGGGGGCTGCACATAAGGGCCCCTTCCGGGTCCACTCTGTGCACCCGAAAAAATCCCCTCCCTCACCGGCTCCTCCATATTGTAATGGTCCATATCTATTAGACACAGGTAAAGTGTATCTCGGTTGACCACCATACGGAACCCTCTGATGGGAACCATAATCAGACTGATACCCACCCTGTCTGCTAGGGGAATGGTAGCCATAATAGTACTGAGACTCATTAACAGGGTCTGCCCTGGAGTCAGAATTCCTATCACGGTTACCATTACCTCTACCTCTTTTCTTTCCGTAATTATTACGGGGTCCCCTATTATATGTACCTCCCCTCGGTGCACTACTCCTAGTGTTACAGGGATCTGGCACCAGATTTTCCGGAATGAAGGTGCCTACAGAACCAAGTGGCGGTATAGGGGCCATAGCATCAACCTCAATAGGAGTATCATGGTGGATATCTCCCTCGGTTTGATTCATTTTTTGCCATTTAAAGACATTACCCCCATTGAAATCATCTGAGTCTCTTATGAACTTTTTTCTTTTTCTTATTTTGGACCTCAAAGTCCCACTTTGCCATCTTGTCCTTTAGTTCAACAGAGAGTCTAATGAAATCAGGAGTGTCTTTAAATGATTCAATGGAATGTTTAATCTCATTGATCTGACTATCTAGAATGGTCATTTTTCTTTGTTTACGTTTCAACAAAAATTCCATTAATTCTAGACCTTTATTAAGAAAAAAGTTTTCCCATTCCAACATGGAATCCCTATCTGTGTCTAATAGATATGGACCATTACAATATGGAGGAGCCGGTGAGGGAGGGGATTTTTTGGGTGCACAGAGTGGACCCGGAAGGGGCCCTTATGTGCAGCCCCCTATTCACCAGCCCATCCATCCACCATTTGCACCTCCACCTATCCATCAGGAGTGGTGGAGACAGCAACCGTACGGAACCCCCCAGTCGGGCAATCAGGTCCGAAAAAGAAAAGAGAGAGAGGAAGGAGAGGGGGCAGGAGAATTCAAAAAACAAAAACCCCAATAGGGACAGGCATATACAACTTAAGTGGATGTCCATTAAGCGATAATGAGTTAAAAGTTCTAGATAGGGGACTAAAATTCGCTCCGGTTAGGAATTTTAGTAAATTCCATACATATGTTAACATCCAAAAGTTTGTTAGGAATTTGAACATGAAAAAATATTTTCTATCCAACCCTGTTAGACAGGTGAAAATATTTGAAGATCATCACTCAAATCTCCGTAATAAATCCACGTTTAACCCCCTAAACACCGATAACAAGTTTTTGGATGTTTTTAAGAATGTTGTTATAAATGATTTAGACAATCTTAAAGTACGCAAAGTAAAGGACCCCCAGTTTATCAAATTGGGAATTGAATCCCTTAGGAGCAGGGATGACATAGTCATACGCCCCGCGGATAAAGGGGGGGGATTGGTGATTTTAAATAGAACTAATTATATGTCCGAAATGAATAAGCTTGTCAGTGACACTGACACATATCATATTTTGAACAAAGATCCTATGTTACAGTATAAGGATGAATTACACTGGCTAATAGAAGAAGGGAAACATAAAAATATTCTCAATAAAAAAGAGGGATCTTATCTTGACCCATTATTTTGCCGTACCCCCATTATATACAGCCTGCCAAAAATCCATAAGGATTGTGTTAACCCGCCTGGCAGGCCTATTGTTAACGGTATTGACTCTATCTCCTCTAGAGTGGGTCAGTACATTGACACTTTTTTACAACCCTTGGTATTTAAAACCAAAGCATTCCTTAAAGACACTAAACACATTATTCAAATTCTTGAGTCATTGGATATCACGGCCTCCTGTTTTCTTGTGACAGCCGATGTCGGCTCACTGTACACTATTATAGGACACAGTGATGCGCGAGCTTCAGTTCAGTGGGCCATGTCCACTTACTCCGATTTATCGGAGTGTCATAAAAAATATATTCTCAAATGCTTGAATTTTTGCTTATCTAGGAATTATTTTTGGTTTAATCATCAGTTTTATTTACAAGTAAGGGGGGTTGCCATGGGGGCCAAGTTTGCTCCCAGTGTGGCCAATTTATTTATGGCCCACTGGGAGGAGGAAGTTGTTTTTCGGAATCGCCCCAAGGAATTAATCTGCTACAATAGATTCATTGATGATCTCATTTTAGTATGGGATGGTGATCGGCGAGGATTGGATGAATTTGTCGGTACTATGAATGTTAACGACAAAAACATCCAGTTATCGTGGAATATCAGCCAAGAACGGTTGGTGTTTCTTGACCTAGAGATCACCAAAGCAAATGATGGGCTAGTACTGAAAAACCACTTTAAGCCAACTGATCGGAATTCGTACATTCCCCTGGGGAGTTGCCACCATAAGTCTTGGTTATGCAATATCCCCAGGGGACAGTACGTTAGACTAAGGCGGAATTGTTCTTACATGGTTGACTTTGTGAATCAAGCCCACACATTGTCCTCTAGGTTTCGGGATAAGGGTTACGATCCATCTGCTCTTGAACATGAAATATCTAGGGTTCAGCAGATGGATAGGTCCCTTCTGATTAAAGATAAGGCAAAAGAATCAGGTGTGGAAGGGGTTAATTTCCGAATGGTCCTTGATTATAACGTACAGTATAAAAAATTTGAAAAAGTTGTGGCCAAAAACTGGTTTATACTGAAACAAGACCGAGTGTTGGGTCCATTGTTACCCGCACGGCCTTCTTTCATATATAAAAAGGCTCCATCATTGCGTGACCAAATAGCACCGAGTGTTATTGATCCCCCTGTACAAACTGAAAGCAGGCTTTTTTCTTTTCTATCCGGCTTTTATGCGTGTGGTAGATGTACGGCATGTAGGCACTCTAGATGCAATATGAAAAGGAGAAAATCCTTCATAGCCACTAGTAATAATAAGGAATACAAGATTGATAAACTCATCACTTGTTCCACCATAGGGGTGGTATATATGTTACAATGTGGATGTGGTCTCCAATATATCGGTAGAACCTCCAGACCTCTACATGTGAGGTTGGGTGAACACGTAAATAATATTAAAAAGGGCCTGAAGACTCATAATGTGTCTCGCCATTTTAAATTGGTGCATTCCCAGAATCCCAGGAGTTTGAGCTTTTGGGGGATTGAGAAGGTCACCAAGCATTGGCGTGGAGGTAACTTCATACGCCAATTAAGCAAACGTGAATCCTATTGGATCCATGAAACACGGGTTCTTGCCCCGGGAGGTTTAAATGTGGAATTTGATTTAAATTGTTTCATTTCGGACAGATAATTGTTTTATTCTGAAGTATCTGATTCTTCTTTTTTATATTTTTTATATTTTTTATATTTATTGTGATATTTTTATTTTTATATTTACTTTTTGTATATATTTTTTGATTTCTTTTTTACCTGTATGGTATGTGTTTAATTATAGGTATGTTTGTTTGTTTTTTCTTCATGTACGGATCAGTGTAGCTTTCTGATGACGTCAGCGGCATTTGCGGGTATATTCGTTAGTTCTTATCATTGGTCATGCGACCTACCGGGAGATTCGTCTAAAGCTTTGTATTGTCCGTTTGGGCAACGTCTCGTTCGTTTCTCTGCATATTTTATGCGAGAACTATTAGTGGGTGATATTTTGTTGCCTAATTAGCGGACTTGACGTACGCTTCTCTCTGGTGTTGATTTTAATTTTGTTTTAAATATTTTTTGGCGCTCATAAAGTTTTCTATATGCCCTCTCCTTTCCCTCTGTGTATGGAGCGATCACAGATGTATGTTCCGGTGTCACGCTAGTAGCGGCATTTGCCTTGCGCATAACTCCGCTGTTTATTGGTTTAAATTTAGTGTGTTAGTATAAAGCGGCCGTCCGACGTCATTCCGTCACCGCTGATGAAGTCCCGCCCTTTCCCTGGGACGCAACGCGTACGGACCACGTGACTCGCGTCGTGACGTCATCCGCCAGCTGACACACTGATCCATGCATGTTATTTCCTGCTTTGCACTCGGCACTGGAGATCAGTGCTTAGAAATGTGAGTGGAAATTTGTTCTTATTCATTTGTTTTAATAAATTGTTATCAAACGGAGAGCACTAGATTTGCTTGTTCTTTTTCATATATGACATTATCCTGATCTGATGACACTGAGGAGATTCTATCTGGAAATGCTTCCGTTTGGTTTGCTGTAGCCTTATACTTCACCCTTGATGGGAACATGTGTTTTTGACCTATCTGATTTATCAGGGGTCCATTCGATGAGGTGAGAGTCCAACTAGCTCATTGGTGAAGGGATCACATCGTCACTGGATATACTGATTAAAGACACACTGCACAAGTGGACTCTTTTTTGATCTTTCTTGATCACTGTATATTGTATCATTCACTATATGGACTTTTGTTTATGCATTTAGTATGACTATTTGTTACATTGTCCCCTAAAATACAAAGTCATTATTTAAAGGTATGGGAACACTTATGGATAGATATCTCTTCATTGGCCACCTGGGCACACCTGTTCAATTGCTTGGTAACACAAATTGCTAATCGGCAGTTTGCATGGCAGCAACTCAATGCATTTAGGCATCTAGACCTTCGTACCAATTGAGCATTGTTTAAACTCCACGGCCTACCCAAGTATTGTTGCTGACCATGTCCATCCCTTTATGACTACAGTGTACCCATCTTCTGATGGCTCCTTCCAGAGCAGGATAATGCACCATGTCACAAAGATCAGATCATCTCACCACTGGAAAAATCTTTTTTGGTCATTTACTTCATTACACTTCCTGACTGCTATACTGTCAATGAGGTCGCTATACTCCAATGGCCTCCACAGTCACCAGATCTCATCCAATAGAGCACCTTTGCGATGTGGTGGAACGGCATGTGCAGCCTACAAATCTGCAACAACTGTGTGATGCTATCATGTCACTATGGACCAAAATCTGAGGAATGTTTCCAACACCTTGTTGAACCTATGCCACCAAGAATGAAGGCAGTTCCGAAGGCAAAAGGGGGTCCAACCTGGTACTACTAAGGTTGTAACTAATAATAAAGTGGTCGGTGTGTGTAAATAATAATAAAAAAAAAAAAATCATAACATTTCTGCACTACTTAATAATCTCCATAGCTTATCTCCCTTTAAATCTGTTTTCTCAATAGGTGGACAATGCAAAGTTCACAGTGGAATCTCTAGTCCCTTCAATCCATGTGTATGAGCACCACGACAACAGATGGAAAGCTAAAGACACACATGAGTTAGTATTGACTTGCACCCCCCCAACCCCCCCCCCCCCCCCCCCCCAAGTGCTGCTTTGTAATCGCACATCCATTGCAGTCTGTATAGAACCACCCATAAAACTGACAGCAGTACAAGTAAGTCTCTATTTTTACAACTTGCTGTTGAGTTTTTTTTTTTTTTTTTTTTCCCTTCTACTTTCTCAGGGATGTGTTTGAGGACTGGCCAGAAGCTCAGAGAATCACCGCCTCTCTCATGGACAGCCGATCCTACGAGACTCTGGTGGATTTTGACGGCCATCTTGATGACTTGCGGAACGACTGGGCCAACCCTGAAATCAACAAGGCGATCATCCATCTATGCTGAGGTCAGTCGGTCATCCGTCGGCCCGAGCTATGCAAGGTGATGCTGGGATGTGGAACAGGTCACACAGGAAACTACTCTACCACTTTTGGAGGCGCCGCTCCAGATGGCGAAACTATGGGAATGCCGCAGACTGGCAGGAAAAACAACCCAATTTACATCCGTCCGCGTCATAAAGAATGGAGAACCAGCCTGTACTTCAAGGACTTCAAAAGAATTTTTCTATGATCTCAAAGTTAAATTTTTAAGCGGGTTCTCCCAACTCCATCCCCGAGGCGGGAATTTTGGAGGCAAAGTTAATCCTAATGTTGTAGTTTAATTATCTGTTTGTATTGATGAGAATTTTAAATAATCCTTCACTGCTGGTAATCACACGGTCTTAATATTGGATCCTCGGCTCTGAGTTTTTGAAACTTGGTTGTGTTTTACACAAAACTGAAATAGACATTTAAGATGGGCTGCTGGGACTTTTAACGCGGCCAACAGAAATCCTATTCGAGAAGTTGTTTTTGTTTTTTCTATGGAGAGAATATCGCTACTTGGCTGCCGTGGATTCCTAATCATCCCCCATCTTATATTTATAAAGCTTTGCGTTGACTTTGAGGATCGTTGGCCTTCTGTCCCCCATTTCCTTCTGTTGCAGTTCTGTTCTGTCTGAGCCCTACACACAAGTCTTACACTGAGTGTCAGATCACATATTTGTTTTCCTTCTAGAAAATAAAATTAACTAATCTCACATTTCATGTTCCCTGTGCCTCTTCAAAATTAGAAATTGTCTTGTACTTGCTCCTTCTATGAAGTCCCTCAGGTGTGGGTCCATGTCTGGGGGGGGGGGGGGGGGTACACAGGATTGACAGCCCTCCTGTTTACCTGCATGGTTTGGTCATGGAACGGCACAGTGGTTGTAGCCATCATGTATATGACAACTCCCGTGGAAAACCAGTCGGGCTCAAACTGGCAAAAGTCGCCATTGATAACCTGCCAATCAGAGAAGAGAAATCAGTTACTTATGCCGGCCATACACGATGCGAATTCCGAACGACCCGTCGAGCGATAAACGAAAGCGGCACTCACAACAACATGCGAATGTGCCATCAATTAAGTACGAAAATCGTACGTTAAAACACTATGTTTTAACGGGTTTTTTTTATTCCGTGTTGCGTTCGACCATTCGTTCGTTGTTTTATACTTTCCAGAGATCGTGCGCAGTTCATTTTCTTATGTCAAATCGTCCAACTCTGCCATTAACGATACGATTTTTGGACGATTTTTGAAAAAAAAACCAACATGTTGGATTTGTCAATTTGCCCTGTCGTACGAAAATCGCATGTTGCGCATACCACACTAACGATACGAAAATCGGTCGATTTTATTTTCGCTCGGATTTTCCTTCGGAATTCGCATCGTGTATGGCCGGCATTAGTTCCTAGAAACTTACATTCATTTTATAGGGGAAATAATAATATATATTCATTGAACGTGTATTCTAAGGGAGGCATTTACAAAGCATCAGTATGTCCTTACTGTGGCAATAGCGCTACTTTAATAAAAATGACATTTATAAAGCACAGCGGTGGAATTGGGACTTTGAGTGCTATTACAGGGAATGGGTGTAAACCTAAAAAAAAAAAACTTGAGCGAGAGCCTAGTCATGTGACTCGCTAATCAAATCAGAGTTCTCTTTGTTATGCTAAGTATAGAGAACTTCATAGGATACCACAGGCTCTACACAGTGGCATGCATTTAATGAATGGGCTGTAATTTTGCAGAATGTAAAAGAGAGCAGGTAGTGATATCTGCTCTCCAGTAGAAATCATTGCAACATTAACCTTGATGTAGCTTTTTATATTTTTACTATTTCATATGTCCATCATTATAGATATTGTAGCTAGGTTTGCTTTAAGCAAGAGAAATAGCAAACAAAAAACCCCTGTGCCCAACAGCTAACCAGGAGGCAAAGATGGCATACACAATGGCTGCCCACCCCCCCCCCCCCATGGACATATATTAACAAATTATTAAAATGATTTTAAGAGCTTAAAGCGGGAGTCCGCCGGGACTCTGCTTTTTTTTTTTTTTTTTTTTTTTTTTTTTTTTTAAAAACCAGCAGCTACAAATACTGCAGCTGCTGACTTTTAAAATAGTGACACTTACCTGTCCAGCGTGCCTGCGATGTCGGCACCCGAAGCCGATCTCTAGATCGTCTCTCAGGTGTGGCGCCGGAGGGGGGGAGGGTTCCGATGAGCGGAAGGCCCACTTTAGGGTAGACCTCCGCTTTAATGATTACCAATCAGGTGATTTACATTGCAGGGTTCTGTATGCAATCTAAAATGTTTATATTACAAGTATCAGAGGGATAGTGATTGGATTGTGATATGCTGAATAGATGAGGTCTAGTGTTGGGTAAAAAGAGCGTGACTTACTTCTGGCGCTATGTATCCAATCGTTCCGGCTACACCCGTCACCTGGTTATCACCGAACAGATCCGTTACTGACAATCCATAGTCTGCAATGCAGATGTGACCTTTGATGTCCCCATTAATGATGCCACGATAGTGGAGGAACTCCAATCCGCATGATATTTCCGCCGCAATGAATCTATAAAAGAGGGGAAAAAAATGAGATTCTGAAGGAATTGCATTTTACAGTCATTAGACTTGAGTAGAAACATTATCCATGGGCAGGGGGAGGGAGTACCTGGCTCTATCCCATTACTGGTCCCACCTTTTGAGGTTATTTAGGTGGCCGTACGGTCGAGGGCATGGCACCTGCTCACCATTTCTGGTTTTACCAGATTCTGGAGTCTCCTGGCAGAACCCATTGGTAGGATCCAGGCTGTAAACATGCTTGTCACAGCAATAGGCATGTGACCGGTACTATAAGACCCCAAGTCTCTCTGCCCTTAAAGAGGTAGTAAACCCTGATGAGTATACTTCCTCTTAAATTCCCTGCAAAGGTAAAGCATAGTAGCCCATTATGTGTCACTTACCTGGCACAGGAGCCAGCAAAGTCACCGCTGTCCCCTGTAGTCCGGCGCATCCATCTTCTCGGTGGGTCTCGCTACTCCGTCGCTGTCATTCGGCGAAGCCGCGATTACGTCACTCCCGCGCATGCGCACGGGAGCCGCCACTCGCGGCATATCGCCGTTGACCGCAGCACGCTCAGTGCGCCTACGCGCCATCTTTCGGCAAATATCTCCTAAACCGTGTAGGTTTAGGAGATATTTCTTGGACCTACAGGTAAGACTTAATCTAGACTTACCTGTAGGTCAAAGTTGGTTGCAAGGGTTTACAGCCACTTTAAAAGCATTCACAGCACCAAGGTCTATGTTTTTGAATGATTTTGATTTCTTAAATATGTCAGGTCACAATGTCATCACATCCGTGGTACCATAGCAGAGAGCCGATCGATCACGATCACAGCTTTGTTCAGCTGTCTGACCAGCCAGTAGACGTGCCGGCTGGTCGTCTGGGTCTCCCGGTATGATGAGAGAGCCTGAGAAATCTATGGTATTAGACTCCCATTGTATTGGTCGAGTATAAAAAAAAAAAGAAGCTAACAGCTACTTCACAGATCCTGTTCCCTTTTCGGGTATACTGTTGAGACGAGGCCATGGGGCCATATACAGCTGAACCAGGATATCGCTGAAATATAGATGGACTGTTTGGATTATCCAATGCGCTCTAAACTACTAGATAACCACTTAGTGATTAATTAGGCTTATAGAACATTTGTTCGCCTGACATTCAACAATTCAAAATTTGTGGTATTTGACCAGCAGTGGTTACAGTAATTTACAGCAGTTGGTCCGGACCAGTACTGACAGCCTATTTTTTTTTTTTTTTTTTTTTTTTTGAGGCCCTTAACCATTTGTACTCCGGAAGATTTAACCCCCAATGACCAAGCCATTTTTGAAATACGGCACTGTTACATTAACTGACAATTGGTCATGCGACGCTGTACCCAAATAAAAAAGCTTTCTTTTGGTGGTATTTGATCACATCTGCGGTTTTTATTTTTTTAACTATAAACCTAAAAAGAACAACAATTTTTGGTCACAATATACAATTAGATTTACATAATATACAAAACAATATTTTTTTTTACTTTCGGCTATAAATCATTTCCAAAATATATATATTTTTGGTAAAAAAAAAAAATTATGAAAAAAAAGGAATAGTTTTTATTTTCATTTGTAAAACATATCCAATAAAATTATTTAAAAAATCTAATTTCTTCATCAATTTAGGCCAATATGTATTTATATTTTTGGTAAAAAAAAGAATCCCAATAAGCGTATATTGATTGGTTCGCGCAAAAGTTATAGCCTCTACAATCTATGGGGTATTTTTATTAATTTCTTTTTAGTAGTAATGACAGCGATCCGCGACTTCTAGCGGCACTGGAATATTGCAGCGGACATTTGGGACATCTAACTGACACTTTTTGGGGACTAGTGAGACTAATACAGTGATCAGTGCTAAAAAATACGCACTGTCACTGTACTAATGACACTGGCTTAGAAGGGGTTAAACATTGGGTGATCAAAGGGTTAAATGTGTTCCTGACCAGATTTTTATTACTGTGGGGGAGGTGCTTGTACTAGGGGAAGGCATGGATTGGCGCCCCTGCTTAGCAGAGACACAGGCTCCATGTCTTCTGTACTGCAGGAGCGGGCCGGCGGCGGTGCCCATGCGCCCCAGACCCGGAAGTACAGGATCACGTATTTGGTATGTAGTGCTGCGCAGCAGAACTGCCTTGCCGCCGTTCCATATATACACAGTGTATGGTTGGCAAGCGATTAAAATGCCAGGACAGTCCAAATATCCCCCAATTGACCCCTTTTTGGAAAGTAGACAGTCTAAGGTATTTAGTAAGAGGACAAAAAAAATGTATTATATATTTTCCTTTTAACACACTTTGACCAGAGCAAAATAATGTACCATATTATCACTGTACTACTCTGGGGAAGTGATCATTATTATTATTATTTTATTTTTTTACACATTATGTTTGCATATAGCAATACATTTTGATACTTTAAGCAAGAATTTTACTGAATGAAAGAATGAAATGGATTTGTTTAGTTCATTTTGTTGTGATTGGCCCTAGTCTATACCATGTGATCACTGTGACCAATCTCAGCTAACAACACAATTGTACACAATGTATGGCTTGAAAGGAAGCTATCCATCAACTGTCATGTGACCTACTGTGATTGGTTACAGCGGTCACATGGTACTGACAGCGGACCGGTACACTGATCAGTCATCAGCTGTGTCTGGTAGAGACAGTCAGTGACAGATCGCACCGCAGCACGCCCCCGCGTCATATGATGTCCACCCAAAGCGACAAATAGACATCATTCTGCCAGAGGCCGGGCGGCAACGGATTAAGCAAATCCTTTTGTGTTAACGTTTTTGTCAATTTCCTTACCTAGAGATCCTGCCAGTAACAGCAGTTCTCTTAACCGCTTCAATACTGGGAAGTTACTCCCCTTCCTGCCCAAGTCAATTTTCAGCTTTCTGAGCTGTCGCTGTTTAAATGACAATTGCGCGGTCGTGCTACACTGTACCCAAACAGAATTGTTCTCATTTTGTTCCCAAAAATAGAGATTTCTTTTGGTGGTATTTGATCATCTCTGCAGTTTTTATTTTTTTCTAAACAAATAAAAAAAAAAGACAGAAAATTTTGAAAAAAACTAAAGTTTTGCTTTTGTTTCTGTTATAAAATTTTGTAAATGAGTACGTTTTCTCCTTCACTGATAAGGCGGCAATCATGGGCACTGATAAAGCAGCACTGATGAGGTGGCACCAGTGAGCGAGCACTAACGGGTACCCATGATGAGCACTGATATGCGGCATTGATGGGCACTGGTAGTATGCAGCACTGATGGGCATTGACAGGCGGCACGGATGGGCACTCATGGGATGCACTGATAGACATTGATAATTGACACTGATGGGCACTGAAAAGCTGCAAAGAGGGGGGTGGCACCAGGCCCGGACTGGCCATAGGCAGACTGGGCATTTGCGCAGTGGGCCAGGGCCGCCCGCTCCATAGCGTGTTGCTGTTCAGGCCGCACAGTGGGAGGTAAGCGGCGACCGCGGCCTGAACATGGTTGACACAGGCCATGGCAGCCGCTACCGCTATACGGCCGTTCCTGTGTCTTCTCCGGGGGAACTTTCGGCTGCATGAGCTGAGCTGTGTGTCTCTCTCACACACAGCTCAGCCTCAGCGCCGCACTACCAGAGAGAGAACCACGCTGTAATCATTGCAGTGCCCCTTTACAGTGCAGTTCCCTTTATATCACCGTGTCTCTGCTGCACATGACAGTGTGGAGGGCCGACACCAGCCACCCCCGTGATTGTCTACCAAAACCCCCCCCCCCCCGCTCCCTGAAAAAGTTGGCTGCTCGGTCTAAAATGCCCGGGTCTATTTTATGTCCCAGTCCGGGCCTAGGTGGCACTAATAGGGGGCACTGATAGGTATCCCTGGTGGCACTGGCAGTAGTAGGCATTGTGACTGGGCACTGATTGGCAGCTGCCTTGACACAGATTTGCATTTCCCTGGTGGTATGGGGGGGCATACATGGTGGTCCAGTGTGGATGGCCATCCTGGTGGTCCTGGGCGGGATCCAGGGGGGGGGGGGGGCTGGGCTGATAAACAATCAGCACAGACCCCCCTGTTAGGAGAGCAACCGATTGGCTCTCTTCTACTCACGTCTATCAGACACGAGTGAGGAAAAGCCGATCAACGGCTCTTCCTGTTTACATTGTGATTAGGCCGGGATTGGACACGCCGCTGGAGGCTCTTTACTGAGATCGGTGTAGCGGTGTGTCAGACTGACACACCGCACCATTGATCAGCGCGATGCTCGCGGTGGCTGTTATCCTACTGGACATCATATGACGCCCAGTCAGGATAACCCAACCACCGCCCGGCCGTCGTTTTGCTATAGGCTGGGCAGAAAGTGGTTAAAGTGAAACTAAACCCTTCTCTCCTTTACTGCCAGGGGAGCTGCCATCTCAGCCTCTGTTTGATCTGCAGCTGCCATGATGCTGCACATGTGATCAGTTATGTCATCAGTCATTTGATGGCTTAACATTTCAGTTGAGAGCACAAGCAACTGTGCCAGTTAACATTATTGGCACGCTTTGAATGTAAATGTTGGGAATCCGTTAAATTGATGGGTTTAGGCCACTTTAAGCAAATCCTTTTGTGTGAGTCTTTTGCCGAGATTCTTACCTGCAGATCCTGCCAGTAACCGCACTTCCTGATGGGGACTTACAATGCTAAGACACTGCTTTACAATTAGCAGCAGCATTGTCCTGCTGTGTGCATTCTGCTATTTGGCCATTGGGCTGTCTAACATGTACTGTATAGAACCCAACAGCCAACTGAAGTAGCTTCCATGGCAGGGTGACAACGCTGATGTAAATTCTGGCTTAGGGTTGTCATCCTGCAATAGGAAGTGCTGCTGCTGCTGTTAGGGCCTCCAGGTAAGAAACTTTGTAAAATTAAATGTATCTATAAACTGTATACAGTACAATGAGATATGATGCCAGATATACTAGGGGTGTTGAATTTAATTGCAGAATCAATGCATCACAATTCGGCCATCTGCTATTCGGCATAGATGCTGCGACCGACATAATCGATTTTGGGGTGATGTCATCTGCATGCCGTGCTGTGCCCTGCTTCTCCGAACGGAAGTGAAAGCAGCCAAAAGGCGCTGTGCCCCGCCTCTCCACATTGAGCCGAACTGAGCCGAGGACGTTAGCGGCGCCCTCATTTCCTGCCTCCTGCTGATGTCATCCCCAGCCATATCGCTGTGTGTTTAGGTGGCTACTACAGGAGAGGAGACATGTGGAGCGAGTGTCCCCGACTCCTGGTCTCCAGAGATTCCTCCTCGGCTCACTGTCACATAGGCTGCTGCGGGTCACCTAAGCCAGCGTCCCGCACTTGTCCTCCTCACAACAGGCTGCTGCGGGTAGTGGGAGACCCGAGCGAGCCAGAAGAATACTGGATGTCCACACTTGTCCTCCTCACAGGCTGCAGGGAGAAACCAGTGCACAATGTCATCATCATCATCATTATCATCATCATCGGGTACTTAAAGCGGAGGTCCACCCTAAAGTGGACCTCCGCTCATCGGAACCCTCCCCCCCTCCGGCGCCACAATTGGCACCTTTCAGGGGGGAGGGGGGTGCAGATACCTGTATAGTACAGGTATTCTGCACCCACTTCTGGGATAGCTCTCTGCGGAAAGGGGCGTAGATTACGCCCCTTTCCGCAAGTGCGCCGCTGCCTGCTGGGAAACACACAGATCCCAGAGGCAGCGGGGACCGTCCTTATTGCTCAGCGCGATTCGCGCATGCGCAGTAGGGAACCGGGAAATGAAGCCGAAAGGCTCCATTTCCTGATTCCCATACCCAAGATGGCGGCGGCAGCACCTTACAGACGATCTAGAGATCGGCTTCGGGTGCAGACATCACGGGCGCACTTGACAGGTAAGTGTCACTATATTAAAAGTCAGCAGCTGCAGTATTTGTAGCTGCTGGCTTTTAAAAAAAAAAAAAAACGCGGAGTCCCGGTGGACTCCCGCTTTAAGTCAGACATATCTGATGCACCATTATGTACAAATTTTTCATGAATTCTGGTTTATGCATGTCTTATCGTCTTAGTGATTGATTCACATCACAATTTCATTAATACCTTTTTTTTGTATGATTTGTGATTTTGCTCATAACTGACCCCACACAAGCAGCCATGCATTGCATTTGTGGGGCAGTGATGAGCAAAACCATAAATCATACAAAAAAAGGTATCAATGAAGTTGTGATGTGAATCAATCACTAAGACGATAAGACATGCATAAACCAGAATTCATTAAATGGCATATATTGTCGTTTGGGGGACATTATGGGGACATTGTCCGCAGTCTCTGACCTTCTCTTGTATCATGCCTACAGTCTCTCACCCTCTCTTGTATCATGCCTGCAGTCTCTGTCCATCTCTTGTATCATGCCTGCAGTCTCTTTCCATCTCTTAAATAATGCCTGCAGTCTCTTTCCATCTCTTGTATCATGTCCGCAGTCTCTGTCCATCTCTTGTATCATGCCTACAGTCTCTCACCCTCTCTTGTATCATGCCTGCAGTCTCTGTCCATCTCTTGTATCATGCCTGCAGTCTCTTTCCATCTCTTATATAATGCCTGCAGTCTCTTTCCATCTCTTGTATCATGTCCGCAGTCTCTGTCCATCTCTTGTATCATGTCTGCAGTCTCTGTCCATCTCTTGTATTATGTCTGCAGTCTCTGTCCATCTCTTGTATCATATCCGCAGTCTCTCTCCATATCTTGTATCATGCCTGCAGTCTCTGTCCATCTCTTATATCAGGTCCGCAGTCTCTGTCCATCTCTTATATCAGGTCCGCAGTCTCTGTCTGTCTCTTGTATCATGTCCGCTGTCTCAGACCCTCTCTTGTATCATGCCTGCAGTCTCTTTCCATCTCTTGTATCATACCTGCAGTCCCTGTCCATCTCTTGTATCATGCCTGCAGTCTCTGTCCATCTCTTGTATCATGCCTGCAGTCTCTTTCCATCTCTTGTATCATACCTGCAGTCCCTGTCCATCTCTTGTATCATACCTGCAGTCCCTGTCCATTTCTTGTATCATGCCTGCAGTCTCTGTCCATCTCTTGTATCATGTCTGCAGTCTCTGTCCATCTCTTGTATCATGTCCGCAGTCTCTGACCCTCTCTTGTATCATGCCTGCAGTCTCTTTCCATCTCTTGTATCATACCTGCAGTCTCTGTCCATCTCTTGTATCATATCCGCAGTCTCTCTCCATCTCTTGTATCATGCATGCAGTCTTTGTCCATCTCTTGAATCATGCCTGCAGTTTCTGTCCATCTCTTGTATCATGTCTGCAGTCTCTGTCCATCTCTTGTATCATGTCTGCAGTCTCTGTCCATCTCTTGTATCATGTCTGCAGTCTCTGTCCATCTCTTGTATCATGTCTGCAGTCTCTGTCCATCTCTTGTATCATGTCTGCAGTCTCTGTCCATCTCTTGTATCATGTCTGCAGTCTCTGTCCATCTCAGGTATCATGTCCGCAGTCTCTTTCCATCTCTTGTATCATGTCCGCAGTCTCTGTCCATCTCTTGTATCATGCCTGCAGTCTCTGTCCATGTCTTGTACTCATTTGGGGGCAGTCTGCTCTGTGTTTACACTTTGCTGCATGCAGGGAGTGTTGTCTTTTTTTGTTTTCAAGAACAGATAAAATTTAAAAAATTGGGTTCTTCTGACTGCTTGAATTTTGTGGATGAAAATCATGCGCAGTAATTGTGAAGCATGGCGGAATCTAATCGAATCGTGGACAGGATAATCATAATTGAAGCGAATCGTAAGGCCAGTGAAGATGCGAAACCCTAAGATATACTCAATAATTGATTTTGGGTTTCCATACACTTAGGACCCTTTAACACTGATCAGTTTTTGATGCACTTTTGTTGTTTAACCCCTTGGCACCAACTCCTTTAAAGGGTTTGAACTGCCGGGAGGCGAGGCAGGGTGGGGCTTATGGTCATGTGACCGCCATGCTCTTCTCCCCAAGCCCACTCTTTTTTAAAGCCAATTAGAGCCTCAGAAACCCATTGAAATCTATGCATCTGGCGCCCAGCATTTAAATTAGAATGGATGGGGGGCTGTGCCCATGGGGGGAGGGTAAAGCCAGATAGTATGTAACTTCATTTACTATATTTAGCTTCAACACATTTATAGCCTTTCACCCAAAGCAACCGGAAGGGGGGAAAGAGGAGAAGAAGCTGGAAGCACTGCAGGGGGCAGGCAGAAGAGGAACCTAACTCTGGCTAGTTTTAGATGAATTTTTAATTTTTGAAGAGTAAGGCCGCGTACACACAGGCGGACTGTTCGCCCAACCTTGTCCGCTGAACAGTGTTTGGGCGGACAGTCCGCTCGTGTGTGGGCTTTCAGCGGACAGTTTCAGCGGACAGTTGGACGGACAAAGTCTTTCGGAAATTCCGAAAAACTGTCCGCTGAAACTGTGTTTGAGCGAACAGTCCGCCCGTGTGTAGGCTACTTTCGAAATGAGCAAACTGTTCCCGCTCGGAAAGTCCGCCCATTTCGAGCGCGTGTACAGGTAGGCGGGGCCCGCGAAGGAGACGTCGCGGGCTCCGCCGCCTGGAATGGGCTTAAAGGGGAACCCCAACGCCGAAAAAAATCGGCGTGGGGGTTCCCCCAAAGTCCACACCAGACCCTTGTCCGAGCACGCTACCCGGCCGGCCAGGAAAGGGGGGCGAGCGAGCGCGCCCCCCCTCCTGAGCCGTACCAGGCCGCGTGCCCTCAACATGGGGGGTGCCTTGGGGAAGGGGGCCGCGCGGCCCCCCCCACCCCAAAGCACCTTGTCCCCATGTTGATGAGGACAAGGGCCTCTTCCCGACAACCCTGGCCGTTGGTTGTCGGGGTCTGCGGGCGGGGGGCTTATCGGAATCCGGGAGCCCCCTTTAAGAAGGGGGCCCCCGGATACCGGCCCCCCACCCTATGTGAATGAGTATGGGGTACAATGTACCCCTACCCATTCACCTGTGAAATAAAGTACAAAAAAAAACACAACACAGGGAAAAAATATTTTATTGCACAGCTCCGGGGGTCTTCCGTCTTCGGGGGTCTTCTCGCCGGACTCCTCCGCTATCTGTGTGTAGCTCTTTTACTAGCGGAGGAGTCCGGCTTTCTTCCTCCCCGCCGCCGGCCTCTTCTCCCGACTTCGGGGGTCTTGTCCCCCTCTTCGGTTCTTCTGCCGGGCCACCGCGCCTTCTTGTAGCTCTTTTACAGGCGGTGGCCCGGTCTTCTGTCGCCGCTGCCTTCCGTTCTTCTGTCGCCGCCTTCGGTTCTTCTGCCGGGCCACCGCGCCTTCTTGTAGCTCTTTTACAGGCGGTGGCCCGGTCTTCTGTCGCCGCTGCCTTCCGTTCTTCTGTCGCCGCCTTCGGTTCTTCTGCCGGGCCACCGCGCCTTCTTGTAGCTCTTTTACAGGCGGTGGCCCGGTCTTCTGTCGCCGCTGTCGCCGCCTTCCGTTCTTGTTCTTCTTCTTGTTCTTCTTGTTCTTCTCCAGGAGATGTTGACACGTCGCTCTCTCCGGCCGGAATGCCAGAGCCGCGCTGTGCGGTCACTTATATAGTGACAATGGGGCGGTGTCACATGGTATATGTCACATGGGTTGGTCACATGGGTTGATGTCACATGGGGACTATGACATCGTAAGGGGGCGGGGTCACCATGTGACCAACCCATGTGACATATACCATGTGACACCGCCCCATTGTCACTATATAAGTGGCAGCGGAGCGTGTCCCTGGCATTCCGGCCGGAGAGCTCGTCGAGTCAACATCTCCAGGAGAAGAAGAACAAGAAGAAGAACAAGAACGGAAGGCGGCGGCGACGACAGCGGCGACAGAAGACCGGGCCACCGCCTGTAAAAGAGCTACAAGAAGGCGCGGTGGCCCGGCAGAAGAACCGAAGGCGGCGACAGAAGAACGGAAGGCAGCGGCGACAGAAGACCGGGCCACCGCCTGTAAAAGAGCTACAAGAAGGCGCGGTGGCCCGGCAGAAGAACCGAAGGCGGCGACAGAAGAACGGAAGGCAGCGGCGACAGAAGACCGGGCCACCGCCTGCAAAAGAGCTACAAGAAGGCGCGGTGGCCCGGCAGAAGAACCGAAGAGGGGGACAAGACCCCCGAAGTCGGGAGAAGAGGCCGGCGGCGGGGAAGAGAGCCAGACTCCTCCGCTAGCAAAAGAGCTACACACAGATAGCGGAGGAGTCCGGCGAGAAGACCCCCGAAGACGGAAGACCCCCGGAGCTGTGCAATAAAATATTTTTTCCCTGTGTTGTGTTTTTTTTTGTACTTTATTTCACAGGTGAATGGGTAGGGGTACATTGTACCCCATACTCATTCACATAGGGTGGGGGGCCGGTATCCGGGGGCCCCTTCTTAAAGGGGGCTCCCGGATTCCGATAAGCCCCCCGCCCGCAGACCCCGACAACCAACGGCCAGGGTTGTCGGGAAGAGGCCCTTGTCCTCATCAACATGGGGACAAGGTGCTTTGGGGTGGGGGGGCCGCGCGGCCCCCCTTCCCCAAGGCACCCCCCATGTTGAGGGCACGCGGCCTGGTACGGCTCAGGAGGGGGCGCGCGCTCGCTCGCCCCCCTTTCCTGGCCGGCCGGGTAGCGTGCTCGGACAAGGGTCTGGTGTGGACTTTGGGGGAACCCCCACGCCGATTTTTTTCGGTGTTGGGGTTCCCCTTTAAGCCCATTCCAGGCGGCGGAGCCCGCGACGTCTCCTTCGCGGGCCCCGCCTACCTGTACACGCGCTCGAAATGGGCGGATTTGCCTCCGCCTTACGTGGGCGAGTCCGTTCATTTCAAAAGTTGAGCGGACTGTTTGGCAAACAGTTCGCTGAAACAGTCCGCTCGTGTGTGGGCAAGTCCGCTCATGCAAATTTTGAGCGGACTGTTTGCCGAAACTGTTTGACGAACAAGGTTGGGCAAACAGTCCGCGCGTGTGTACGCGGCCTAACTCCCAGGATTGTTTTTAAAATTGGACCATTGCTGCTTGTTAGAGTTTAACTTGGGTGTCCTCCAAACAAGTCTCTAGGGCAGGGGTCTCAAACTGGTGGCCCTCCAGATGTTGCAAAACTACAAGTCCCATCATGCCATTGCCTTTGGGAGTCTTGCTCTTAAAGCAGGATTGCACTGTGGAAAAAATATTAAAAGCCAGCAGCTACAAATACTGCAGCTGCTGACTTTTAATAAATGGACTCTCACCTGTCCCGGGGTCCAGCGATGCCGGCAGCCGTGGCCGTTCGATCGCTCGGCTCTCGGTTGCTGCCCCCACCATTCTAGGTGAGGGAATCAGGAAGTGAAGCGCTGCGGCTTCACTTCCCGGTTCCCTACTGCGCATGCCCGAGTCACGCAGCGCAATAGGAATTGTCCGCGCTGTCTCTGGGAACCGTGTGTGTCCCAGCAGACAGCGTGGCGGGACAGGAAGAGGCATAGACTCCCGTGGGAGTCTATGCCCGGAAGTGGGTGTAAATACCTGTCTTTGACAGGAATCTGCACCCCCCTCCCCCCTGAAAGGTGCCAATTGTGACACCGGAGGGGGGGAGGGTTCCGATCAGCGGAAGTTCCACTTTAGGGTGGAACCCCGCTTTAACTGTCAGCCTTGCCTCATGGGACTTGTAGTTTTTCAACAGCTGGAGGGCAACCAGTTTGAGACCTCTGCTCTAGGGGGTTCCTTTAGAAAAGCCCATGTCCTGCTAGCATGCTACAGAGAGGGATCCTTGCTCTGCAGTGGTCCCACGTGCCTCCTGAGTCTGACCTATAGCCAGGGGCGTATCTGCCACGAGGCAAACCAGGAGTTTGCCTTTGGGCAGCATTTTTCAAGTGACTTTTAACCACTTCCTGTCGTTGGACTTTTGTTGGTTGTACCAGGATGATAGCTTCAGGCATCACCCCGGTATAGGGGTGATGCCTGCAGCCAGTGGTTGGCTCTTGTAGCAATCAGGATGGCTTGCTAGCCACTCGATTGCTATTACAAGCAGCGAAAGGCTATGTGGTTGCCACGAGTATTTGCAGCTTGGTCAAACAGCCAAGCGAAGCTGGGATAGGCTTTGATTGGCTATTCCTAACAGTAACCTGGAATGGATATGACATCACTGCTGGTTTACTCGGAAACCATCAACGCCAGGTTTTAAAAAATTGAAAGCATTCAAAAATTCTGATCTTGTTGGGTGTTTTTTTTTTTTAAAAGCTTTTAGGCTGGGTTCACACTATGTGCAGAGCAGCTCACAGCAGGGGTCCAGTGCATCCCTCTTCTCCACCTCTATTTGTTTTTTTTATTTCAGGGACGAATTGGGCCTGAAATGGACCAGAAGACGCACAGGACTCTAATGCAATCTGCCCCACAGACATCCTGCAGCTGTGTGAACCAGCTCCAATGAGAGCTGGTCAGCTTTCTGTCATGTGAAGCATCCAGCTCACACTAGTGTGAGCCCAGCCTTAAAGTGGTTGTATAGTCATTTTTTTTACTTTTACCTACAGGAAAGCCTATAATAAGGCTTACCTGTAGGTAAAAAAAATATCTTCTAAACCTGTACGGTTTAAGAGATATTCCCCTCAGTATGCGCCGCTGACTGCAGTGGCGCATGCGCACATGGGGATTCTCGGCTGAAAGCCCGGCCGACTCCGGACCCCGCCGGAATGAAATCTCCCGCGCGCATGTGCGGGAGTGACGATATCGTGGCTCTGTCCACTCACAGCACTGGAGCCGCGATACCCAGAAGAAATGCCTAGGGAGCATGTCAGCTCCCTCGGCGTGGATCGGGTCAGATGTCGGGGCCTCGTTCTAAGGTAAGTATTTCATAATTAGCTAGTATGCGGTGCAATACTAGCTCATTATAACTTTTCCTTTGCAGGTGGCAAAAAAAACAAAAAACATTAGCGGGTATACAACCACTTTAACTGCAAAGGAGGGATTTGTGAGTCTAGATCTCTCAAGAGTACCAGTCTCATGTCTATTGCTGTTTACATGCCTTGTGACATCACTGTTGAGAGTAAAGCCCCATACACACGGTCGGACTTGTACAAACTTTTCCGTGGACTTTTGTACAAAGTGTGTTGTCCACAAGTTTGTATTGCATACACACGGTCGGACTTTTTGACAACAAACACGAACGTGGTGACGTCACAACGTACTGACGCCGCTTCAAAAGAGGACGTTCAATGACTCCAGCGCCACCTTTGGTCAACTTCTGTATTGTAGTCTGATCGTTTGCAATGGTTCTGAGCATGCGTGTTTGTACCTTGTACAAAAGTCCGATGCTTTTGCGTACACACGGTAGGACTTTGCTCCATCGGACTTTTGTTGCCAGAAAGTTTGTCCGTTCGCAGAGCCAACAAAAGTCCGATGAAAACAGAAAAAGTTTGTCCGATGGAGCGTACACACAGTCGGATGTTGCTCCAAAACAGCTAATTTGCATGTTTGTTGTCAAAAAGTCCGACCGTGTGTACGGGCCTTAACACTCTCAACAGTGTGTAAGCGTGCGTCAGTTCCACATGTATGAGGTATCACCACGATGTCAGATCATGGGCACTAATTCTATATATGCCACTCGGTCAAATCGTGTCTCGAGGTCTGAGTAAGCCTCAGCTGTTCACTGTGAATGGCTGCAGCTTTCTCAGACCCTGAGACCAGAACAGTATTCCTTTTGGTAAAAAATAGGAGAACGTAGCTAGCGGGACTTTTCCATGAAGCACACGGGAGCAATGAAACAGATTGAATTAAAAGTAGTTTTTAATTATTCAAATTGTTTATGAAATATTCGTATCAATTGGTTCCATATATTTTACTATATATTAATATTTTTATATTAATACACATATACAATTCATAAAAAATACACATTACAACAAGGAGTTGGTACATATATTATGAGATACAAACAGTAATTGAAACATGATTTAGTATAATGGAATTAATGACTGTACAGATATGGCAGAGGAGCCACAAAAAAAGAAAAATGGAAATAAAAGGGAAAAAAAAAAAACAATTAAGGAAGGAACGGAGATCAGAAGAATTCATGCGTATATACACGTGGTTGTTGTTAGCTCTATGCGTTTCAAGGCCTTATAGCCTATCATCAGGAGCAAAACCGTGGTAGGGATCTATAGAAAAAATAATAAAAGGGGAATGAATAATATTTTATTATAGAAAATAAAAAAGGGCCAACCCCCGAGCAGGAGAAAATACCCCTGAACTTAATTAGACCTGTTACTTACATGAGGGTCCTCGCAGTGGTGGCACAGACAGTGAGATCCCCAGACCAACCAAACAGGGCCCCGTCCGGGAGCTGAGGGGACGTAGTGCAGCAGGCAGCAACCCAAGATGGACAGCGCCCCATGTGAATAATGATGTGTACTGACTATTTAATGACTGGAAATACCTTTTGGGTGGGCGTGCCTGATTTTAGTCTTGCCTAGGGCAGCAAAAAACCCAAATACCTCACTGCCTGTAGCTTTACAGTCAGAGAGCATGAACTTATTGATTTCAGAACTCTAGCAATGCAAGGGGTGTGTTAGACCTCTGCAGAGAGACTGCTGCTTCCACACAGACAGCCAGGGTCCATAGTGGCTGTGATTCCGCTGTAGTAGTCCATACACTGCAATACCCAGTCACGAAGTCAGTATCCACCATAAGGGTCCTGTAGTCTCCCTGGCGGTATTCCCAAGTCTGGCTCGGGGTAAGATTTAATTACCATAAGCGGTATTCCCGAGCTGGATCCATGTAGGGGGTTACTTACCTTGTCCCCTGGATCCAGCGCTGTCTGCCTGCTGTGATCAGTGAGCCACCACGTCTCGATCTGTGACAGTGCCGAGCTCCGTTCCCTGCGAGCGTTGTGACACATGGGGACGGAGTTCGATGCCAAATTCAAAAAGTAAAAAACACAGTATAGCTACAGTCTACTGTAATCTTACAGTACTGTATCAAATAATTACACATCCCCTTTGTCCCTAGTGGTTTGTCCAGTGTCCTTCATGCAGTTTTATATTATATATACTGTTCTTTATGCCAGGAAACTGGAGATTGTCCTTAGCAACCAAAAAATGTCTGTTTACATCAAAAGTGGTTATAGACCAGCTAGAAAACAGCGATAATAAATTATAATCACTTGCAGAATTGAGCGATAGTAATTTGTGGGGAGATCCGTCATCAAACACTAAAAGTAATGACAGCGACAATTCTGCAACTCAGCACATTTCAGTGTTTTTGATTTGATTACATTATTGAATAATTTTTATTATTATTATATTTTATTATATATATAATAATTTATGATTTCATATTTCAAATTTTATCATAACCGGGATGTCTATTAGACTCTTGTTTGGACGGATTTAAATTATTATTTTTTTTTTTTAACTCACCTGCAAAGGAAAAGGCATAATGAGCTAAGTATGCACCGCATACTAGCTCATTATGAAATACTTACCTTAGAATGAGGCCCTGACATCTGGCCCGATCCACATCGAGGGAGCTGACATATTCCCTCGGCGTTTCTTCCGGGTATCGTGCCTCCGGCGCTGTGAGTGGCCGGAGCCGCGATATCGTCACTCCCACGCATGCGCACGGGAGATTTCTTCCCGGCGGGGTCCGGAGTCGGCCGGACCTCCAGCCGAGAATCCCCTGTGTGCATGCGCCGCTGCAGTCAGCGGCGCATTGCGAGGGGAATATCTCCTAAACC
Source organism: Lithobates pipiens (assembly GCF_037356315.1). NCBI lineage: Eukaryota > Metazoa > Chordata > Amphibia > Anura > Ranidae > Lithobates > Lithobates pipiens. Next base: position 27,491,575 of record NW_027507686.1, read on the forward strand.
GTACCGGTTTAGGAGATATTTTTTTCACCTACAGGTAAGCCTTATTTTAGGCTTTCCTGTAGGTAAAAGTACCTAAATCGACTATACAACCACTTTAAGTGAATTATTTCTAAGAATTACAGGCCTACAATATAAAACGCCAAATTTCCATGCAAAATAATGGTACCGCTTTCAGCACCTAAAATCTGAAATAATCATACCGCCAGGGAGGTTAACACAGGCTCTCCGCCCAGCGCACTCTGTTTTGCTCAGCGTGGGATCGCTCTGCTGAGCAGGTGGATGACCAGTCCGTCTCTGCTCACTGTGCTGAGACAGACCTGTCAGAGCCCTGGTCTCCTCTATGCCGCTGGTTATGTCAATCATTAGCCTTGATGAAGGAGCGAGGTCGCCTCTCCACCGTGCCCCGTACGCTCAGGAAACTCGTCGCTGATCAGTGATGTCATCTTCCCGTGTCCCGCTCGCAGCAACGCTTCAAGCCTCTCTTTCTGATGTAAACATTGTATCCACCGCGGCCGGCATCTGTACATCCAAGCGGTGGAAGCACGTGGAAAGCAGCCAAGCGCACTGTGACCTGACGGAGGTCACGACCGATCTGAAGTTCTATTTTGATAGATTACACTGCTTTTAACCCATGATGGAAATGAATAAAATTGCATTCTTAAAGCGGAGCTCCACCCTAAAGTGGAGCTTCCGCTCATTGGAACCCTCCGGCGCCACAATTGGCACCTTTCAGGGGGGAGGGGGGTGCAGGTACCTGTACAGTACAGGTATCTGCACCCACTTCCGGCGTAGATTCTGCAGAAGCTACTCCCCTTTCCGCAGAATCTACACCCTTTCTGAAGGTCCCCCGCTGCCTGCTGGGAAACACACAGATCCCAGAGGCAGCGGGACCATCCTTATTGCGCAGCGCGACTCGCGCATGCGCAGTAGGGAACAGGGAAATGAAGCCGCAAGGCTCCACTTCCTGATTCCCATACCCAAGATGGCGGCGGCAGCACCCGAGAGATGATCGAGAGATCGGCTTCGGGTGCCGACATCGCGGGCGCGCTGGGCGGGTAAGTGTCATTATTTTAAAACTCAGCAGCTGCAGTATTTGTAGCTGCTGGCTTTAAAAAAAAAAACGGCGGACTCCCTCTTTAAGTCTACACCCAAAGGCGCCCCTCTCTTTGTTTTGTATTGTAGCAATTTGGAGCCTGGTTTCAGTTCCCTTTTGGTGTCTGTGGAATCTCCCAAAAAAATCCATCCTTATATTGGACTATAGAAAACATAATATACAATTAAATCCATATATTGTTTTTTCCTTTCTTTGTTCCCCCTTTTTTCACCAGGACCGGCGCTGATACCGCGCCGGTCCTGAGGAGCTGCGGGCAGGTGTTTTTAGGAGAGGCCGCGGCCGGACACGTGGAATAGGCTGAAGCTGCAGCCTCTCCTAAAAACTCCTGCCCGCAGCTCCTCATGACTGGAGTGGTGTCCCTCAAGAAAAAAAACTGGATTCGAATTGTGAAGGCTCTTCAGGTTTTTTTTTTTTTTTTGGAGTAAATCGCTCAGCTCTGGGGGGGGGGGGGGGGGTGTTAGCTGTACTAGCATATTTATATATACTAACAAATTGAAGCCAAACTCTACCTCACACTGCAGTTACAGCAAACAGGTTTTTTTTCCTTTCTGTACAGTGCTGGAGGAGCTCCTCTAAGGCTTGATTTTACTAAAACTGGAGAGTGCAAAATCTTGTGCAGCTGTGCATGGTAGTCAAAAACAAACATTGCATTCTTGGATGAGGTGGCTGTATTCATTTTCTTTTTTTTAATTATATATATTTATTATATTCGTTTTTTCTTTTCTTTTTTTGTCTTTCTTTCCTTTATTTTTACCTGGTGCCCCAACCAAAAAGTCTATTGTTTTTTTTTTTTTTTTTCAACAAGCTTTACTGCAAATGCAGCAGTTAAAAGTGTAGAAATAAACCAATTACCACTGACAGGGATGCTTACAATAATCAGCTTTTATTTATGTAAAACCTGAGAAGAAAAGAGGGAGGACTTTTACTTTATCTAGCGCTCCCTTAGCAGCCGACACTCTGGATTGGGGGGGTGAGTCCTTGGCATTTTCGCAGTGTAGGACTGCTGGCCCTGCATTGTACTTTTACAGTTATTGTAAAGGTTCATTTTTTTTTTTTTTTATTATTATTATTTATTTTATTTTTTTTTAAGGCAAACATGTTATACTTGCCTGTTCTGTACAAGGCTTTTGCACATAGCAGCCCCGATCCTTCTTTTCTGGCAGCGCTCCAGGCTCTTCAGTGAGTACCCCCCACGTAGAGCCGATTTCCATGGGGGCACCCGTGTGGGCGTGCTCCTGAGTCCTGTTTCTGCGTCCATTCACATAGATGGCAGGACTTGTCCCCCGCCCCCCGTGTCACTGGATTTGATTGACAATCTATCCAATTGCTGATTCATGCGTCAGCAAATTATATAAAACAATACAGACATGAAAGGTTACTTCTAATTGAAAATAATTAATTAGAATCTTTTGTGATCAACGCTTTGGATGGGAAAAACAAAAGTGGCAATGCTATATGAAAAAACAATATATATACATATATATATACATACATATATATACATACATATATATACATATATATATATATACATATACATACATATATATATATATATATATATATACATATATACATATTTTTTTTTACACAAGTTCATACAAAGGAAGAATAATTGGAGGAATTGCTCAGAGCGGCTGCATAGAAAGGTGAACCTGCTGAAATTTGTTTTTCACCTTGGAAGACAATGCAGACAGAAACTTCCTTAGTTGCCAGCTGGACTCTACAGCACTCATACCTAGCTGCTAGAAAAATGGCCATGTACTCTGCTGCCCTCTTCTGGTGATTCTTCAGAATACAGTCCTGCGATTCACACTACCAGCAAGTATGTGACCCGGATATAGGAAATTACATATATATTAGGGCTGTTACTATTTAAAATTCTCACTTTCAATTAATCTATTTTTTTTAAATTGATTAATCGTCTAATTTTGATTAATTATAACGCACATACAGATCCAACTACTTTTAGCTGATTATTATTAATAACAGATGCATTCCACATGTAGAGAGGCAAGGAAACATCCATAATCCGCAATCCCCCAGATCTGCCGCTCATCCTCAACAAGGCGGCTGGATATAAATGAATCAAAAGTGTCCCTCACAAGACATATCCCAGCAGCTGTATAAAGACATCATTTATGAGAGTAAGACAAACCCTCCTCTCTCTGGTTCCAAAGTGCAGAAAGTTGCAAAGACAAAAACTTAGACCCCTTTCCCACCGAGGGCGTTTTGAAGACGCTATAGCGTTAGAAATAGCGCTTGCAATCCGCCCTCAAACTGCTGCACCATTCATTCCATTGTGAAAGCCCTGAGGGCTGGCAGGACGTCAGGAAAAGTCCTGCCAGCAGTTTCTTTGGAGCAGTGTGTTTACCGCTCCTCCACCACTGCTCCCCATTGAAATCAAGGGGGCAGCGCAGCTATACCGCCGGCAAAACTCTGCTATTGCGGGCGGTTTTAACCCTTTCTTGGTCGCTAGCGGGGGGGGTAAAAGCGCCGCTATAGGCTCGGCTGTGTGAAAGGGGTCTAACTGTTAGGTATAAAGGGCATCAAAATAGATTGAGACCGTCTAAAAGGCTGCTGGATGATTGCATATGCTCTTCCACTGGAACGCTGAGCAGAGGAATGGCGCCAAATGCCGTCCCCGGTTTCCCTTTATGTGGTCTAGGGTGCAGGTAGTGATGCACCGTGCCGCTTGAGTGACATGACAGGCACATGACACCTGGCGTGAGACGTCCGGCCCTCAGAGTGCCTAATTTATAAAGAGAAAAAAGAAACGGAAGCTCTCCTGGCAGGTGGGGTCTGTGCTCATTGTTTATCACCGCAGCCCCCCATCGGATGCCCACCCAGCACCACCAGGATGCCGCCAGAGATGCTCACACTGGACCACCAGGTATGCCACCCTAGACCACCAGGGAAATGCCAATCAGTGCCCAGGCAGCTGCCAATAAGTGCCCATCCCCAATGCCTGCCAGTGCCATCAGTGATGGCTATCAATGCCATCTATCAGTGCCCAGCAGTGCCGCCTATCGGTGCCACCCATAAGTGCCCACCAGTGCTGCCTATCAATGCCCATCAGTGCTGCATGTCAATGCCACTTAACGGTGCCACCTCATTGGTGCCGCCTTATCAGTGTCCATCAGTGAAGGACAAAACGTACTTATTTACAAGATTTTATAACAGAAACAAAAGAAATTTTTTTATTTTTTTTCAAAATTTTAGGTCTTTTTTTATTTGTTTAGCAAAAATTAAAAAACGCAGAGGTGATGAAATACCACCAAAAGAAAGCTCTATTTGTGGGAACAAAATGATAAAAATTCTGTTTGGGTACAGTGTAGCACGACCGCGCAATTGTCATTTAAACAGCGTCAGCGCTGAAAATGGGCTTGGACAGGAAGGGGGTGTAGGTGCCTGGTATTGAAGTAGTTAAAGGTAAATGGTGGAAGCAAAATCAGTGCAGGAGAGAAAAATGTACAATTGTGCAGGAGCTTCCTGTAATAAAGACTGCTCTCTCTCCTGGTGCGGTGGGACTGGTCTTGTCTCCGCCCCCTTCTGTCGTTTTCCCATAGGCAACCTGTAATGGGTGGAGCCTGCAGTGCCCCTCCCACAGCTCTGCTCCCTGCACAGGCTATGCTATGTGTACAGCACAGGGATAATATCAGTGCTACTGTTACTAGGTGATATCTGGGTTTACAAAGGATTTGTTGCTCACAAAGTGGATGTAAATCTATTGAGGAATATATTTCAATGAATGGGCAGAGTGAGGATTTTACTGATGGCGGGTGAAGTTCTGTTGATTAGTTTCTTATTCCCGGAGGAACGTCAATGTAACGTCCCATGACTCTGGATGTACACAATCAGGGGTCTGACTCTTATCTGCACATATTTAATTTTCCAGTCTGCGATTTCCTGGCAGACTCGTCATTTCCTAAAACCGATGCTGAGATTAGACGCCGCGTGCAGCTATGTGCGGAGAGTCAGGTGCGAGCGCGCGAAAGCACAAAGGCAGAGAATAAAACCAATCAGTGAACATCCAACCCCATCCAGCAAGCATGGCAGCCGCGCGTTCCACTTCATCCAATAGACTTTTCTATTATCCTAGATAGAGATGAGCAGTGGGATGGAGTGCGAGTCTTCTGCCTGGTACACACAATGAGATTATCCGACGAATGACACCCCCCCCCCCTTTCCTCCAGTGCTGCCAACATGACACATGCGCAGCTGTGCAGAAGAGCTTTTTCTGGTCTTCGGGTACTGGCAGAGCCCTTCAGAACATCTGCGCACATGTAGGAGAGTTCCTGCGCATGCGTAAAGCCAACAAAGTTAAGGATTTCCATAATTTCTGTCTTTGCACATGCATGGGGGGAAACCAGCGCATGCGCAGACGTGCCACGTGGCTCATTTCAAATCCAAAGCTGTGCAGCACATCTGCTCAGTAGGTAACAATTTTGATGTGAATTTATTTAAAGAAAAAGTCAGTTTTTAAGGTGGAAATCATTTACCCATAATGAAAGCTGTCCCATGTCATGCAGGCTCCTTGATTCTGTAGAAATCTTCACTGCAGGGATGCCCCGCCCTCTTCCTGTAGCTTAACTTCCAGCGCTGCCAGGGTCAATAGATTCACTTCCATATTAAAGCTGAAGTTTAGCTCTAATGAAGGATGTTTCATGTCATCCAGGCTGCTGGATCCTGTAGATATCTATTGCAAGGATGCCCCGTCCTCTTCCTGTAGCTTAACTTCCAGCGCTGCAGGGGTTAATAGATTCAACTCCATATGAAAGCTGACGTCTAGCTGTAATGAAGGATGTCCAATGTTGTGCAGGCTCCTGGATCCCTGCAGTGAAGATTTCTACAGGGTCCAGCAGCCTGCACCACATAGGACATCTTTCATTATAGGGGAAAGTCCATTTTTAAGGTGTAAATCATTTACCCATAATGAAAGCTGTCCTATGTCATGCAGGCTCCTTGATTCTGTACAAATCTTCACTGCAGGGATGCCCCCTCCTCTTCCTGTAGCTTAACTTCCAGCGCTGCAGGGGTTAATAGATTCACCTCCATATTAAAGCTGAAGTTTAGCTCTAATGAAGGATGTTTCATGTCATGCAGGCTGCTGGGTCCTGAAGAAATCTATTGCAGGGATGCCCCGTCCTCTTCCTGTAGCTCAACTTTCAGAGCTGCAGGGGTTAATAGATTCAACTCCATATAAAAACTGAAGTTTAGCTCTAATGAAGGATGTTTCATGTCATGCAGGCTGCTGGATCCTGTAGATACCTATTGCAAGGATGCCCCATCCTCTTCCTGTAGCTTAACTTCCAGCGCTGCAGGGGTTAATAGATTCAGCTCCATATGAAAGCTGACGTCTATCTGTAATGAAGGATGTCCAATGTTGTGCAGGATCCTGGATCCCTGCAGTGAAGATTTCAATAGGGTCCAGAAGCCTGTACCACATAGGACATCTTTCATTACAGATAAAGTTAAGCTTTCTTATGGAGTTGGATCTATTATCTGTAATGAAGGATGTCCTATGTGGTTCAGGCTCCTGGATTCTGTAGACATTTTCACTGCAGGGATGCCCCGTCCTCTTCCTGTAGCTGAATTTCCAGCACTGCAGTAGTTAATAGATCCAACTGCATATTAAAGTTGAACTTTAACTACTGCAGTGCTGGAAATTCAGCTACAGGAAGAGGACAGGGCATTCCTGTAGTGAAAATTTCTAGAGGGTCCAACAGCCTGCACCACATATTACATCCTTCATTACAAATAATAGATCCAACTCCATATTAAAGCTGAACTTTATCTGTAATGAAGGATGTCCTATGTGGTGCAGGCTGCTGGACCCTGTAGAAATCTTCACTCCAGGGATGCCCCGTCCTCTTCCTGTAGCTGAGTGTCCAGCGCTACAGGCGTTCATAGATTCAGGCTCCTTGCTGGGCTGCTGGGAAAAAAAAAAAGCTCCTGACGATGAAGACCCGCCCTCTTATCCCTCCTCTTCCATTAAGAAACGTTCTTTGATTGCTTACACTGCCCGTATTAGGATCTTTGAATAGAGGAGAGAATTCTGCAACTCCCCAGACTCCCCCATTCACATTCTATTACAGAGAGTGAAAGCAATCCAATAACTTGTCTGGGATGAGGAGGTGGGTCGTCATCAGGAGCTTTTTTCCCAGGAGCTCAGCAATCCCGTGGGCATGCCGGCTCAGGAAGAGGACGGGGCATCCCTGTGATAGATATCTACTAGGTCCAACAGCCTGCATGACATAGGACAGGGGTCTCCAAACTTTCTACTTTTGACTTGAGGTAGGCCGAACTGCGGCCATTGGCAGAGGACATTGTCCTAGCGACAGAGGGAGTAAATAGTGCATCTTTGGCATTAGGGGGAGGCATTCCTCCCACTGACACCAACGATGGGTGCCCCATTGTTGACATCAGTGGGGGGGGATAGTGCCCCATCGTTGGCGTCAGAGGGGGGAATAGTGCCCAACCATTGATGTCAGTGAGAGGAAAAGTGCCGCAACATCGGTGTCAGTGTGAGGAATAATGCCCCATCATTGATATTAGTGGGAGAAAGAGTGCCCCATCATTGGTGTCAATGTGAGAAATAGTGCATTCTTGTCAGTAACAGGAATTATACCCCATTGTTGGTGTCAGTGGGAAGAATAGTGTCTTGCATAAGTGGGAGGGAAAGTGCCCCAAGGGCAGTGGCCATTTGGAGTTGACATTGATAGGATCAGAGTTCCAGCTTAAGTTATGAGTTGACATTATGTGTACAAAATTGCTGTGTTATAAGATACGTATTGTGAAAAGTGTAAAGTCACTCAGACTACGCCCATCTGCTGACCACACGATGGAGAAAGGCTGTTTACTCCTTATCTGATATTTTTGTGTTTTTTCCCTTATTATGGTACTTTTGTTTTACATGATTCATCATTTTTGTGTGTATATAAGAACTGAGAAAACAATACACTTTTGGCCATTCAGCTTGGATTTGGGCTACAGAAAAGGTCTCCTGTATTTCATTTCTATCAGAAGCATAAGATTTGAACTCAGCATTACAAAGAGGAAAAGCAATTGGTTTGAGAATTGCACTTAACATTTTGGCGCCCGAAGAACAAGGACCTCATCAATGATCCTACTAGAGGTGGACGAACGGAGCTGACGGAACCATAACACTGGGGCACTTCGGGAACCACAGACCACAAAGCCTGGCCAGGTAAGAGAAAGCCTTTATTTCTCTTTATACTCTGAGCTTCCCTGATTTGTGCCTTTAGTCAGTTCTGTCAGAAACGGGTCTCCACGCAGCATATTAACTGCAACCTCTGTAGGGGTGAGTCTTGAACTATAATACCTTTGTTTTGCTGATAATTTGTTGTCTGTCTGTCTTGTTGAGAAAGTGAATGAGCCTTGTCAAGGATGGTATGAGTTAGAAGGGGATTGCCGAACTAAGCAACGGAATGCGCCCTTTCGGGGGGGTCTGACGCTTATGCTTAACCTCACATCTAATTCATAAACCATAGGCGGGTTGAGAGTATAAGCCCTGTCTGCTCCATAAAGCAGGGATAAGAGTGCACGAGAGGGATCCCAGATACGGGAGGGGGAATAAGGTCTCCACAAGCCCGGAGATCTAGTCGGATACCTGGCCACTTAAAGGAATGCTTGTATATGTTGTAGCCGTCAGTCTGGTCATAATATTTGTCAGTTGGCTAGCATATAAAGTAATTCGATTTCAGAAATCTCATCCCGGGGAGATTTTTTAGTATTCTAGCATCCTAGGAGGAAGGCAACGAGGAACTGTTGTAGGGTCCCGCATACACACTTTTTTCTTTTTTATTTTGGGACATATAACAGTGTCCCACACGCTACCTAGGCACGGACTGTTAGAATGGGTCAGAGGTACACAAAACCCCGTCAAGGAACTGTGGCCCACTATACGGTGCCACAGATAATTAAGAACATATATGGGAAAGATGAAGCACAAAATGTAAAAACTATACTTCATAAATTTAAGGTAAAAGGAGCAGCGGGTTTAGACCCAGACGCGTGGAAGGAAATAAAAAGGGACAGACAAGGAGAGGTGTTAGAGAAGCAATGGATGCATCAGGTTCAGCGCTTAATTAAGGTCTCTTATAGAGCAAAAGAGGAGGGGTGGAAATATAACCCAGATTGTGATGGTTGGGACATGAAGGATAGAAGAACAAAAAATGCTGAGGCTCTGGTTGACCCCAGCTCAGCCATTCCACCCCCATACACTGACATAGAACATAAACCACATAAGATATATCCTTCACTCCAAGGCAGGGGATGGGTTTGTCAGGTTTGTGGAACACAAAACCCAGAATGGGCAATAGAATGTGTGCATTGTGGGGCAGAAAAACCTCATCCAGAAACTGTAGCCCCCGTACGCACTGATACACACATTGTACAGGTAAATAATCCGGAATTTGGACAAGTAGCCCATCCAAATGCCCCACCTACTGTTACTCGTAGGATGCAGATAAGGACCTGGGCACCATGGACACCAGACGCCCTTATGGCACTAATACAGAATGCCCCAGACCCAGTAGCAAAACCAGCAGCGTTTTGTAGATTTGTAAGACAGTTGATGGATACACATGATGCAACATGGCAAGACGGGGAAGATTTGTGTAGACATAAAATGACTCCTACTCTGTTTCAGCAATTTGTGACAGAAATAGGTCCGCACCGACCTATAGACCGGTTTGACGCAGACGGCAACCAACAGGCAGGACACGCCTACCTCAAGGAATGGCGCATTCGCCAACCCTTTATTCACAGGCTCTACAAACAGTGCTAGAGGAATGGTTACCTCCAGACTCTTGTGTATTGCTACAATATGTGGATGACCTATTGCTATGCTGTCCAGATAGGGAAACATGTCTCCATGCCACTTTGGCACTTTTGCAATTCTTGGCAAAAAAGGGTTGCAAGGTTAACAGGAAAAAGTTACAAGTGTGTCAGGAAAAAGTTGTCTTCTTAGGACATTGCATATCACAAGGAACAAGACATCTCACAGACGAGAGAGTACAGGCGATAAAGGGAATCTTACCCCCACGAAATTTCAAACAATTGCGTATGTTTCTGGGTATCGTGTCATATTGTAGACAATGGATACCCCACGCTAGCTCTTTGATGCAGCCATTATACGATTGTTTGAAAATTGTGCCGTATATGCTTACAGAAGTAGCTTATGAGTCGTTTGTCACTTTGAAACAGTTGTTGATTTCTGCACCGGCTCTAGGTATCCCCGATTATACAAAGACATTCCATCTATACATTGCTGAGATCACTGGACATGCAACAGGAATTTTGACACAGTCACATATAAAACAAAGGCCCGTTGCTTACTTCTCAGCAGCTCTAGATCCAGTGTCCAGAGGTTCACCGTCCTGTGTACGGGCGGTAGCAGCAGTGTCAATAATTATAGATAAGTCATCAGAAATTGTTCTAGACAATCCAGTTGTAGTGCACACCACACATGACATACATGCAATCTTGTCTCAAGTACAGCCCAAACACATTTCAATGGCTAGGCAACTAAGGTTACAGTGTACTTTACTTTTACCTCCAAATGTCACTTTTCAGCGCTGTACAACTTTCAATATGGCCACCTTTTTGCCTCTTCAGTCACCAGATTTGACAAGGGGGAATAAGGAGGAAGGAGATGAGGAAACTGACACTCTTCTGTTTAGAGAGATAGTTGAACACGACTGTTTTCAGCTCATGGAACAAGAGACAATGGGGTTCCCTCATGTTATAGATACACCAATTTTAGACGCTGAGCACACTTTGTATATAGATGGCAGCAGATTTGCTGATGATAAAGGAAGATATCACACAGGATATGCAGTAGTAACTGATACACAGGTGATTGAAGCGCAGCCCTTACCAGCCTACATGTCAGCACAGGAAGCAGAATTAAAAGCTTTAGAACAAGCTTTAGAATATTTACAAGGACAAGAAGGAAATATTTACACTGACTCTGCCTACGCTTACGGCGTAGCGCACGATTTCGGCCATATATGGAGAGCTCGAGGGTATCTGACAGCAGCAGGCACACCAGTAAAGCATGCGGAAGGAATAAAACGGGTTTTGACACATCTTCAAAAAGTTAAAAGGGTAGCCATCTTGAAGATAGCGGCACACACAAGTGCAAAGACAAGGGAAGCAAAAGGAAATGCCTTCGCAGATTTAACTGCGAAACAGGCAGCTCAGAAAGAGATGTACCCTGAGACAGTGGCAGTGGCAGAGGTAAGTACAGTAAAGCCTTCATGGCAACAGTTGAGCAAGCTACAGGAGCAAGCGGCGGACAGTGAAAGAGACAAGTGGGTAAGGATGGGAGCCCAAATTGACCCTGACAATGTATGGAGGGCAGGAGGTAAAGTATGCCTACCGGCGTCTCTGTACCCAGCCATGGCCACGGCAATCCACTTACCTACCCATGTCAGTTCCAATTCCATGTATAGAATTGTGAACCAAGGATGGCTAGCACCAGGATTCAGTAGTATGGCCAAAAACTACTGTGCAGCATGCCAAATCTGTCTCCTGAATAATCCAGGACAAAAGGTAAAAACGCCACGAAAACACCAAGCTCGGACCCAGTACCCCTTTCAAAGGCTGCAAATTGACTACATACAGTTGCCAAAAAGTGGCCCCTTTGAATTTGTACTTGTGTGCATCGATTTATTTTCAGGCTGGCCAGAGGGATATTTATTAAAATCAGCCACGGCAAAAGCCACGGCTAAGAAACTGATCACTGAATTAATACCAAGGTTTGGATTACCTGAAACAATAGAATCAGATAGAGGGACACACTTTACAGGTGAAGTAATGCAGAATGTGATGACCATGTTAGGGGTTCAACAGAGTTTCCACACCCCTTATCACCCACAGAGTTCAGGATCAGTAGAAAGAGTAAATGGGACAATAAAGCTAAAAATACAGAAAGCCATGCAAGAGTTAAACAAGCCATGGCCAGAATGCCTGCCTTTGGCTTTGTTCTCCATAAGATATACCCCAACAGGAAAAACAGGGTTGTCTCCATATGAGATACTTTTTGGGAATGCACCTAGATTAGGTTTATACTTTCCACAGAGTATGCAATTGCAATGTGATAGTTTGACTGCATATGTGATACAATTGCAACAGCATCTAACCAAGATCCACAAGAGTGTTTATGCTTCCATTCCAGATCCCAACTCTATAGCAGGTACTCATTCACTTAGCCCCGGAGATTGGGTCTATGTAAAGAAACATACCAGAAAAGCTTTAGAGCCACGGTTTGAAGGACCATATCAAGTACTGCTGACCACTCCCACATCGGTCAAGTTGGAGGGAAAAGCAGCCTGGATCCACGCATCACACTGCAAAAAGAGTCCTGAACCGAGAGAAACAGAATGACGATCTTTCTAACTATGATGATAGTGCTTGAATGTTTTCAAATGTTTGTTTACACATGGACTCCCGGTATCAATGTAACAGTTCATGAAAACAGTACTGATCTTATATGGACAAATCAGGATAAGAGTATAACGCAATATCCTTACTATGAATGGTATACTGTAGGAAATTTCACTGTAACAGGACAGGAGGGTCCTTTTTACATGATGCACAATGTGGATTCACCAGTAGTGTGGATAAAAGCTAAGTCACAAGCACAAGTAAACATAACTTTCCAGTGGAAGGACAATTTACTATCACCCTTTAATAACACACCACATAAATGTCATAAGTTAGGTCCATCTGAAACATGGAGGGAAGTATTTGACAAAACACAAATGTTACTTTCTACCCCAGATTCCCAAATCTACAGGAACCTACAGAAGGGAAAGGGTCCCAGACCAGTAAGTGTAGGAAACAGATTTATGGAGATAGGACCACAACATATTTGTTTAATTACAAATGATCAGGGAACTATGGAAAGTTTAAATAAAACAGCTCCCTTTTCAGGATGTGTAAAGAATGTTAAAATGCTTAAATGGCAGAATGAAACTTTCCTTTTTGAACCAGATGCACATAGAATATTTAATCAAGAATGGACGGTAGATAACCTTACTGATACTACCCCTTTCATAATATCATTAGAGCCCTTACAACAAATCTTAAGAAAGTCTGAAATACTTAGAAAACACATAGGAGACACAGGAACATACCCTTCAAAATAATCTAATATCTGCAGTTATAGATAAAGGAAAATTAATACATTTATCCTCACAGATAAGAGATGAAACTACCCACCATTGGTACGATGTTTTCAGTGGATGGTCTCCTACCGCCACTACTATACTTAATTGGATGTTGAGTCCTATACTAATACTTATGTTTGCTTTTGTTATAATGACAATTATTAATTGTTGAGAATTCAAAAGAAAGTTAAAAGAATGAATAGGGGTGCCCTATAGAACTCTGAGTTTGGGATTATGAGTTGACGTCACCCTTCTCTTTGATTCTCTTTGCTTTTGAGATGCTGATATGGAACTGGGGGATGAGGACATTGTTCTCCTCTGACAACCCGCGGTCAGGGATAGTACTCAGGAAAGTATTGGCTATAACTCATGAGTAAGGACCCAGAGTTGGGAGAAGGATGATGTCAAAGGGGGAAAATGATAGGATCAGAGTTCCAGCTTAAGTTATGAGTTGACATTATGTGTACAAAATTGCTGTGTTATAAGATACGTATTGTGAAAAGTGTAAAGTCACTCAGACTACGCCCATCTGCTGACCACACGATGGAGAAAGGCTGTTTACTCCTTATCTGATATTTTTGTGTTTTTTCCCTTATTATGGTACTTTTGTTTTACATGATTCATCATTTTTGTGTGTATATAAGAACTGAGAAAACAATACACTTTTGGCCATTCAGCTTGGATTTGGGCTACAGAAAAGGTCTCCTGTATTTCATTTCTATCAGAAGCATAAGATTTGAACTCAGCATTACAAAGAGGAAAAGCAATTGGTTTGAGAATTGCACTTAACAACATCCATTGTGGGTGTCAGTGGGTGGAATAGTGCCTCATCGTTGGTGTCAGTGAGAATTATAGTGCCTCATCATTGGTATCATTGAGAGGAATAGTGCCCCATCCTTGGTATCAGTGGGAGGAATAATGCCTCATCCTTGGCGTCTGTGTGGAGAATAGTGCCCCATCATTGATTTCGATGGGAAGAATAGTGCACTATCGATGTTAGTGGGAAGAATAGTGCCCCATTGTTGGTGTCATTGGGAGGAATAGTGCCCCATCCTAGGTGTCAGTGGAAGGAATTGTTGGCATCAGTGGGGGGGGGGGGGATAGTGCCCAATCATTGATGTCAGTGAGAGGAATAGTGCCCCATCATTGGTGTCAGTGAGAGGAATAATGCCCCATCATTGATATTAGTGGGAGGAATTGTGCCCTATCATTGGTGTCAGTGGGAGGAATAATGCCCCATCATTAGTATTAGTGGAAGGAATTGTGCCCCATCATTAGTATTAGTGGAAGGAATTGTGCCCCATCATTGGTGTCAATGGGAGAAATAGTGCCTTGTCGTTGATGTCAGTAACAGAAATGATATCCCATTGTTGGTGTCAGTGGAAGGAAAAGTGAGCCAAGTGCTGGAAAAAGGCAAGCGAAGGGCTACATCCGGCCCCAGGGCCGCAGTTTGGAGACCACAGACATAGGACATCAAATTTGTCTGGGATCTGGTGCACCTCCATCCCTATACACAGCACAATACATTAGCCCTGGGACTGATATCTCGACACGTGTCGTGAATCTCTGTTGACTTCCTCAGGATTAGATGTGAGTGTACCCCCCACCTCTGCAGCTATAGCATCCTTCACCCTTCTTCAAAGACTTGTATGCAGCTTGGGATTGCTGACTCGCTTGCTGCATGCTTGTTCTAGTTGAGAAGCTCAATGTTTGGAAGGCAGAGACTGCCAGAAAGCAAGCATTTTCTGAACAGGTAGCTCGTGGCAGCCCCCATACACCTCCTAGCACAGGGTTCCTTTAAGTGGGTCGGCCCGCAGATGTTTCGTCCTCTCGATAAGGACGCGTTATCACGTACCGCTGTGTTACAATCCGCCCTCTGAAGACCTTCAGGGCTGTTAAACTTTAACTGTATTTTTGGATCTGCTCTGCATTCCTCGGAGGGGTTACAGAACACGAAATGTAGTCAGACTTTCCATTCTACAATAGTAAATATTACGGAATATCAGACCGGAATGCTTCCAGGAAGGGGTCACCGCCGTGACCCTGACTCCACACCCCCAAAACTGGATGGTGATCGTCGATGCTAGTAAAACGGACAAATACAGAATTGAACTACATACAGTACACACCCAGCATCACCCAATCCAGAAGACTGAGGACAGACTGTGAGTACAGGGTGTCATGGCCCCGCCTCCCCGATCTCCCAGTGGATTGATACCGATTGAACTCTCTATCATATAGGACTGCTCGCCGCCAAAGAGGAACCAGAGATTCACGTGACTGTCCAAAAGACATGAAAAAGTTGGGTAAAAAAAATAAACAGAATAAAATACAACAGGGTGGGGGCTTCAAGGGGGTGCGGAGCCCAGATTTCCATTATTACTGTGTTTTTCTCCCTCTTTGTAAAGTATTTTGAGAGCTCCAAAACCTCTCCTTTTCCCTCTTTCTTCTGTGGTTTGTGGTCATGTACACACTGCTCTATGGACACTACAAATCCCCATTGTCTGAGCAAGGCAGGGTGGCTACATTCTCACATACAGTGGGACCACAGAGACCCAACGTAGTCACCTTCTAATAGGAAGTCGGATCACAGCAGAAAAAAACAAAACAAAAAGGAAGGAATGAATTTGGAGATTGTGGAGGAAGCGGAGGTACTTCCTCTTCTTAGAAGTGATATTAACCACTTCAGCTCCGGAATGTTTTACCCCCCTTCATGACCAGGCCATTTGTTTGCTATTTAACACTGTGCTACTTTATTGCACTAAAATTTATATTGTTTTTATTTTTTATTTTTTACACAAATAGAGATTTCTTTTGGTGGTATTTGATCACCTCTGCTGTTTTAATTTATTATTATATAAGCAAAAAAAAGACAGAAAATTTTGAAAAAAATTTAGCAGATGTCAATGCAGATCACACTAGAACAGACTCAAGTTGCTTCCATTGAACACAGATGGGGTGCGACTTTTCATGCGACTTTGAACTGTCAAGTCCTAGGACATGAGCTAAGTGTTACAATGACATATCACCAGTGCCGGGACAAGGTCACCTAGAGCCCAGGGCAAACATGCCAAACTGCCCCCCAGGTTGTATGAGCATTATGTGTCAGCAAAAGTCCCCCCCCCATCCCCCCATGACTACCCCCTAAGCATACATTCCCCCTCTTCCCAGCCCCCCCCCCCCCCGCTGAAACTCCCCCCGGTACAAATCTTTGCCCTCTCCATCCCCTGAATCCCCCACCCCAAAAAAAACTCCCATGCTAGCTCAAATCCTACACCTTTCAAATTTGCCCATTCCGAGTACATTTGCTCCGCCCCCCCCACTACAGATCTCCAAATCCCCCTCCTAGCACAACACCCCCCCCCCCAATCATCCCTACTAGCACAAATCCTCCCATTCCCCCTCCTAGCACACCCCCCCAATCATCCCTGCTAGCACATATACCCCCCATTCCCTCTCCTAGCACAGCACCCCCCCCCCCCATTATCCCTACTAGCACAAATCCCCCCATTCCCCCTCCTAGCACAACCCCCCCCCCCCCCAATCATCCCTGCTAGCACATATACTCCCCATTCCCCCTCCTAGCACAACACCCCCCCCCCAATCATCCCTTCTAGCACATATACTCCCCATTACCACTCCTAGCACAACACCCCCCCCAATCATCCCTGCTAGCACATATACTCCCCATTACCCCTCCTAGCACCCCCCAATCATCCCTACTAGCACATATATCCCCCATTCCCCCTCCTAGCACAACACCCCTCCCCATCATCCCTACTAGCAAATATACCCCCCATTCCCCCTCCTAGCACAACACCCCCCCCCATCATCCCTAATAGCACATATACGCCCCCCATTCCCTCTCCTAGCACAACACCCGCCCATCATCCCTAATAGCACATATACGCCCCCCATTCCCCCTCCTAGCACAACACCCCCCCCCCTGATCATCCCTTCTAGCACATATACCCCCCCAAAAAAATGGGTACTAATCTGCATGATCACCCCCTAAGCACAAATTCCCCCTCTTCCCAGTACAAATCGCCCTCCCCCACTGCTGAAATCCCCCCTCCCTTAGTGCAAATCTTTGCCCCCTCAATTCCTCAAGTCTCCCCAGCACAATTTAAAAAAAAATCACCCCTCCTGGCAGAAATCCTTCCCTCCGAGTACACTTTCTCTTTCCCCACCCCCACTCCAAACCCCCCCTCCTGGCACAAACGTCCCCCCTCCCCATTCCCCTTCTTAACACAAACACCCTCACTCATCCCTCCTAGCACAAATCATCTTCTGCCATCCCCCTCACAACCTAAACCCCCCTGAATCACCACTATTAGAACCCCCCCATCAAATTTCCTCCAATATTTTCCCCCTTGATGCCTCCCTAATGCAAATCCCCTCCCCCAAAACTCCTTGTGGTGCCCCCCAAACACTATACCACAATGCCCAGGGCAGCTTCCCCTCCTGCCCACCCCTTGTCCCAACCCTCCACATCACTGAGCATATACGGTACAGTAGTAATATAAAACTTTCATTTGGAAAAACAATATAACATGATATTTATAAAATAAAGAAGATAAAACAAACTCTGACCTCCCAACCTGCCCCCCCCCCCCCCCCCACCCCACAGTGAATTGCGTTATTTGTGTAGTCGATAAACCGGTTACTAACGTATCAATAAAACAAAAGCAAAATTCTGTCGTTGCCTAGGTTACATTAAAATTCTATTTTTGTTTCATCAATCCAGTATTTATAGAATTGATTTTATTTTTCATCTCCCGACACACAACATATGTCAATAAAACAAATACAAAGACGATATGAATTGCTGCGTTTCTCTCTGATCGCCTTTTTTTTTTTTTTTTTTTTTATTTGCGCTGCCCTTCGCTCCGCTGGGAGGAAAAAAATAAACAGAGTCACAGGAAACGGAGACTTTGTAGATTGCCGTGCAAAAAAAGAAAAAAAAAAGTTTTGCAGCTCTCTGCAGCGCGAGTGGTTACAGAGCTGTTTTTTTTTTTTTTTTTAGCTGGTTGTTGTAATCTTATTTTCGGCAGAGCCGGCGGTTTTCTGTCACCGTGCGCTGCTATTATGTGACTCGCCTACTGAGTTCCGATCTGAGTGTAAAGCGAAGCATCTCACCGTGTGTCGGCCACATTGTATCTTCTGCTCCTCAGGTAGAGATCCCGCGCTTCACCAAAACAAAACAAAAAAAAAAAGGCGATCGGACGCAAGTCCTATGATCTCACACTGCGCTCTTTTTAGAATACCAGGTGGCTATTTTTTTATTTTTTTATTTTTTGACATGACTGGACTATGAGGACTGATGACACCATGGGGCTGAGAGCGTCCTGTTTAAAAGGTAAGACAAAACTGCGAAAAGTTAATCAGACTTGACTCGTTTTGATTGGCCGCGATCTGACTCTGCCGCTCCCGTTATACTGTATGGATGGGAAAAACTTTTATTTTTAGGGCTGGGTAGAGAAGGGTTAATACCCTTGTGTTCGTTTATTTTTTTTTATCTGTCTCGGTCCCACTGGGGAGACTTACCTGTACAGCCGTGGGCCAAAAGTTTTGAGAATGACGCAGATATTAATTTTCACAGAGGCTTATGGGGAGTTTGCATATACTCCAGAATATTATGAAGAGGGATCAGATGAATTGCAATTGTAAGGCATTTTTTTGGGGCGTTTTTCTGCTCTGATGCTGCGTACACGTGATCGGAATTATGGCTGTAAAAAGCTCTGATCGTTTTCCCAACGGAATTCCGCTCAAGCTTGTGTTGCCTACGAAAGGTCACAACCAAATTCTGACAAGTCAAGAACGCGGTGACGTACAACACTACGACGAGCCGCGTAAATGAAGTTTCAATGCTTCCGAGCATGCATCGAATTGTTTTCCGAGCATGCGTCGAATTGTTTTCCGAGCATGCGTCGGAATTTTGCACGCTGAAATTGCCACAGACGATCGGATTTTCAGAATTTTTTTCCATCTGAAAAACTAAGAGCATGCTCTCAAATTTTTGCTGGCGGGAATTCGGCTAGCAAAATTCCGATGGAGCATACACACGGTCGCATTTTCCGATGAAAAGCTCTCATCGGTCTTTTGCTGGCCGAATTTCCGATCGTGTGTACGCGGCATAAGCCTCAGCCTTAAAAACACCAAATAAGACAGATCCCATTAATTTCAATGGCCACTGTTCACATCTGTCGCCTAAAGCAAAACGCCCGTCGCTCAGAAAAGTACATGAGCTTCTTTTTTGGCAGACTACATGCGTTTTACTGCTTTTACATTGGTGACCTTTGAACTTCAAAACACCTGTACAAAAACTGCTGCAAAAACGCCATAATAAAAAAAACGTGTAAAATAGCAACGCCTAGATGTGAACGGAGCCTTATACGTATCTGAGCCTAGCGACCACCTTTTCTTCAAGCCAAACCCCAACACTTTGGTGGACTGGGACACCTTTGGGTGCCCCAAGGAGAGAGTAGTAATGCGGTGTGCATAACGTGCCGCAGCAAAATGTGGGTTTGGCCGAATTGCTCTTGCTGACATCATCACCCTGCATCCCAGTGATGCCGAACCTGCCCCCCCCCCCCCCCCAGACAGCACCCACAGTTCATGGATGGAAACAGATTTGTGTGTGACTATCTTGGTTACTTGGGGAGCTGCAGCCCGGTCTGAATAATGTGTCAGGGATTTCAGTGCACCTGAAACCCGGACACATGATTCAAAACCTTGACTGTCCAGTTGAATCCCAGACTGATGTGGCAACCCTACCTGAAACCCCATCTCATTGCAGCGATGTTGCACAAGAGGCTTGGCTCTCTTTGACCCCATACACACAATTAGATTTTCTGCAGATTTTTATCTTCAGATTTACCAAAACGATATAATATGAGGTCAGACCTTAAGAGTTTCAATTTGTATGCAATCAGGCAGGCCCTTGCACTACATGGTTTTGGTAAATCTGAAGACAAAAATCTGCAGAAAATCGAATAGTGTGAATGGGGCTTTTGGCTGAGAGTAGCAGGGTGCCATTGGTTCCTGCTGCTGTCAAAGTGAGCGACCAATGAGGAGAGAGAGGGGGCGGGGCTAGGCCGCAGCCCCATGTCTGAATGCACTCACAGAGTAGCGACATGGCTCAGGTGCCCCCATTGCAAGCTGCTTACTGTGAGAGCTCTCAGCAGGAGGGAGGGCCCAGAAGCACTGGCAAGTGACCCGATAAGAGGAGGATTGGGGCTGTTCTGTGCAAAACCATTACACAGAGCAGGTAAGTATGACATGTTTGTTATTTTTAACCCCTTTACACCGATTCCAGCCGGCCCTTTAAGGTGTTCCAGGAGGCAGGGCGGGGCTTGTGGCCATGTGACCGCTGTGATTGGCTATCACGTGGTCACATGATTGGAAAGCTCCAGATACTAAGAAGCAATCAGTAGCTTTTCATTAACCGCTGGTCACTGTGCCCGGGTCGCACGCTCTTGGCACAGCTCTATCGGCACTAATGCA
Organism: Lithobates pipiens; assembly: GCF_037356315.1. NCBI lineage: Eukaryota > Metazoa > Chordata > Amphibia > Anura > Ranidae > Lithobates > Lithobates pipiens. The sequence goes on from NW_027507686.1 coordinate 27,512,395, forward strand.
CGCATATATGTGGCCCCTTGCTGCCACGACTCTGGCCGCAGAGAGGCCTCATATTTGCATGCGCTTGGAGCCTAGGGGTTGAACAAAAAAATGTGGACTTTAGTATCACTTTAATCCCATAATAAACATCTCCACTGCATTTGTGAAGAAGGCTTCAGGGCGCCCAATAAAGTCCAGCAAGCGACAGGGCCGTCTCCTACAGTTGGTTCAGATGTGGGATCGGGGCACCACCAATGCAGAGCTTGCTCAGGAATGGCGGCAGGCAGGTGTGAATGCATCTACACGCACAGTGAGGAGAAGACTTTTGGAGGATGGCCTGGCATCAAGAAGGGCAGCAAAGAAGCCGCTTCTCTCCAGGAAAAACATCAAGAACAGACTGATATTCTGCTAAAGGTACAGGGATTGGACTGCTGAGGACCGGGGTAAAGTCATTTTCTCTGATGTATCCCCTTTCCGATTGTTTGGGGCATCCGGCAAAAACCTTGTCCAGGGAAGAAAAGTTGAGCGATCCATCAGTCCTGTGTCATGCCAACAGTAAAGTATCATGTGTGAGGTTCTCAGCCAAGGAAGTGGGCTCACTCACAATTTTGAACACGGCCATAAGTAAAGAATGGTACAAAAACATCCTCCAAGAGTAACTTCTCCCAACCATCCAAGAACAGTTTGAGGAGCAATGCCTTTCCCAGCATGATGGAGCACCTTCCCATAAGGCAAAAGTGATAACTAAGTGGCTTGGGGAACAAAACATCGAAATTATGGGTCCAGATCTTAATCCCATTGAGAATTTGTGGTCATTCCTCAGGAGGTAGGTGAACAAAAAAAAAACCCTCTACAAATTCTGACAAACTCCAAGCATTGATTATACAAGAATGGGCCGCCAGGCAGGATGTGGCCCAGAAGTTGATTGACAGCATGCCGGGGAGAATTGTAGAGGTCTTGAAAAAGAAGAGTCAACACTGCAAATATTGACTCTTTTCATAAGCCTAAGGTATTTGTCAATAAAAGCTTTTGCCACTTATGAAATGCTTGTAATTATACTTCAGTATACCATAGTAATTTTGACAAAAAGATCTAAAATCACTGAAGCAGCAGATTTAGTGAAAATTTATATTTGTGTCACTCTCAAAACTTTTGGCCACGGTTGTACTTCCTGTCCCGGAGACACAACAGGAAGTGACAGGAAATCTCCAAAGTGAAGGAATCCCCCTCTTAGGCTGGGTTCACACTGCAGCACGGAGCAGCTCACAGTGGGGGTCCGGTGTGTCCTTATTCACCATTTCAGGTTCCATTCCAGTCCAAATATTTGGCTGAATTCAGACCTGAAACAGACCAGAAGACGTACAGGGTTCCTGTGCAATTCGCAGCGGAGCCACTCCAGGGATGTGTGAACTGGCTCCATAGAGCCGGGAACAATCTCCTGACATGTGAATTGGATGTGAAGAAACCTGCATCCAATTCACAATAGTGGGAACCCAGCCTAAAGCCTCGTACACATGATCGGATTTTCGGCAGACAATTTTTGGCCAACTTTCCACCAACAAATGTTGGATGAGAGGCTAGTAAATTTTCGGCATACGATGGTCTGTTGTCAGATTTTCGTATCGTGTGTACACAAGTCCTTCACACAAAAGTCCAAAGTACAAACACGCATGCTTGGAATCAACGCTCACCAAACATGACATTAGCAGAAGGTGCCCAAAGGGTGGCGCTCAAGAGCTGAAGTTCCACCTAGTACGTCACTAGGTTCGTGTTTGTTGGCCAACAATTGTGTACCGTTTGTATGCAAGACAAGTTCACGGCACACGCCTTCGTACAAAAGCCTGGTCTACGGAAAATCCGATCTTGTGTACGAGGCTTTAGACAGGTGTCCCCAGATTTCCTCGCACTTTTTGTTCTGCTGACAATTGTAATATTTTAGCTTTCCAATTACTTTCTGTACTCGCCATCAAATCTTTTTTTCTTGCCTGAAACAGAAAAAAAAAATCAGATTTTCGTTCTCATCCTTTAGCCCTGGTTCACACTGGAGCAATTTGACATGTCAAATCGCATGTCAAATCGGCGGCAATTGCCGTCAAAGGCACCGTCCTAATTGGTGCGATGCCGCATCCGCGGCGCTGCGCCGATTTCAAAAAGTAGTTTCTGTACTACTTTTTTCGATTTCCGGCTGCGATTTACATTGACATCTGTACAGAAACCTGCACAGATGTTTCTGAAATCGCGGCTGAAATCAGGACTGACATGCGGGAGTGAAATTGTTCTGAACTGGCACGGCTCCATTCCCGCAGCTCAGTGTGAACCTGGGCTTACTGTCGGTTCACACCAGAATGTGGTAGAGGAAAGGCATGTTCTCGGCATGTTTCCCACACCATGTTTAGCCTTCATTCACACCCGTGCGATTTGTCATGTGTTTTGACAGTTCTAAATGCGCGTGATCCCTTCAGACACAGCTGATCACAGATCGGGGAAAAGAGCAAATCCCAGCAGCTCTTTACCATGTGACCAGCTGTGTCCAATCACAGCCGATCACTGTGTAAACAGGATTTGCCAGGTATCGGCAGTCCTCTCCTCATGCTGACAGCGTGTGAGGAGAGGAGAGTCGGTAAGCAGCAATCTACACTGATAATCAGTGCCCATCCATGCTGCCTCATCAATACCTATTAGTGCAGCCCAGGGCTGCCATCAGAAATTTTACAGAGCTTTAGCACTGGGCCCCCCCAGGCCTGACCACCAACATTCCCCAGGATCCACCCACTGGCCATCCCACCGAATCAGCTGTGAATTTAAAGGGATAGAATTTACAGCTTACCAATTCTTAGAGGTGGTGGCTGCATTCATTTTATTTTTTGTAAGCTTTTTTTAATTTTCCCCTTGCGATCTGGTCAGTAACACACCTGCATTAGAGTGCCCCCACTCTGGATGAAGGAGCAACAGAGACACCTTTGGACAGCAGTCTGAGGGGCAGGGGGTGTTAGATGATCTAGCAGATTTAGGTAAACTAAACAAATAAAGCCAAACTATATAATCAGTTACAGCAAACATTTTTTTTCTTTTTGGGATAAAGGTGAATACATGGAAACTGATTATTGTAAGCACATCTCCCCGTGTTAAATGTGTTATCTCCAAGACAGCTTGTTCTTTTAAAAAACAACAGACTTGCTAGCAGGATCACCAGGTAAAAATAAAAAAAGTAAACCCCTAAAAAGAAAACTAATGCAGCCATCACATCTAAGAATTGGTAAGCTGCTATATAATAAATGTTTGCTTTGGGGTTTAATACTGCTTTAAGTGGGAAGTTAATAAAGTGCTGGCAGGGAGAGGGGGGGGGGGGGGGGGGCAGGGAGAGAGAGGGGGGAGTATGGCGAGAGTAAGATGGTAGGGTAGAGAGAGAAAGGAGGGGCAGGGAGAGATAGAGTGGGAGACAGGGAGCGAGAAGTCAGGGATAGAGAGGGGGGTCAGGGAGAAAGAGAGGGGGTCAGCGGGAGATAGAGGGGGTCAGCGGGAGATAGAGGGGGTCAGGGAGAGAGAGGGGTCAGGGAGAGAGAGAGACGGGTCAGGGAGAGAGAGAGAGAGAGAGAGAGATGGGTCAGGGAGAGAGACGGGTCAGGGAGAGAGAGAGAGATGGGTCAGGGAGAGAGAGAGATGGGTCAGGGAGAGAGAGACGGGTTAGGGAGAGAGAGAGAGATGGGTCAGGGAGAGAGAGAGACGGGTCAGGGAGAGAGAGGGAGGATAAGAGAGAGAGAGAGACGGGTCAGGGAGAGAGAGGGGGGATAAGAGAGAGAGAGAGACGGGTCAGGGAGAGAGAGGGGGGATAAGGGAGAGAGAGAGACAGGTCAGGGAGAGAGAGAGGGGGGATAAGGGAGAGAGCAGGAGGCTCAGGGAGAGAGAGAGGGGCATAAGGGAGAGAGCAGGAGGGTCAGGGAGAGAGAGGGGGGATAAGGGAGAGAGAGAGACAGGTCAGGGAGAGAGAGAGGGGGGATAAGGGAGAGAGAGAGACAGGTCAGGGAGAGAGAGAGGGGGGATAAGGGAGAGAGAGAGACAGGTCAGGGAGAGAGAGAGGGGGGATAAGGGAGAGAGAGAGACAGGTCAGGGAGAGAGAGAGGGGGGATAAGGGAGAGAGCAGGAGGCTCAGGGAGAGAGAGAGGGGCATAAGGGAGAGAGCAGGAGGGTCAGGGAGAGAGAGAGGGGGGATAAGGGAGAGAGAGAGACAGGTCAGGGAGAGAGAGAGGGGGGATAAGGGAGAGAGCAGGAGGGTCAGGGAGAGAGAGGGGGGATAAGGGAGAGAGAGAGACGGGTCAGGGAGAGAGAGGGGGGATAAGGGAGAGAGAGAGGGGGGATAAGGGAGAGAGAGAGGGGGGATAAGGGAGAGAGCAGGAGGGTCAGGGAGAGAGAGAGGACAGGGTCTGGTCACATTGCTCACTTACTTGGAAGGTCCCTGGAAGCCCTCAGTCAGCGGCTTTTTTCAATGTGGCTGTCGGCTACTTAACAGATACATTAGCACATGAGCAGGGAGAGAGGATCGGGAGGATCGGGAGAAGGGATGTATGTGAAGCTCAGGCATGCTGGACGGGAAATGCTTTCAGGAAAGCCGAACCTCCCGAGCTGCCTGTCACTGCACACTGAGGCCAGAAAATGGTTAGGAGGACAGAGCATCTTAGCAGCCATCAAAAGAGGGGGAGAAGAGGAGCAGGTGGATGGAATTCTGGGGGGGGGGTGGACACTCATTTCTGCGCCCCTCGAGCACATCGGCTAACTGTGAGTCAGAAGCTAGTGCAGTGGGCAGCACCAACGGGAGTTGGGACTAGTGTAGGGAGGGCAAAAGAACAAAGGGGAGGTGCCAACTTGGAGCCCGAGTGTTCTGAGGGACGGGGCCCCTCAGGTCGCTCGGGCTCCTTACACTTGTATGGGCTGTACGCCCCTGATGGCGGCCCTGGTGCAGCCTCATCAGAAAAAGTACTTATGTACAAAATTTTATATCAGAAACTAAGAAACTTTTTTCAAAATAGTTTAGCAAAAAAATAAAAAATGAGATACCACCAGAAGAAAGCTCTATTTGTGTGAAAAAGAAAAAAAAAAGGACAAAAATGTCATATGGATCCATAGTTACATGTTGGGTAAGGTTGAATAAAGACAACAGTCCATCCAGTTCAACCTGTGTAGATAGGTGTGTGTGTGTGAAGAAAAATAATTTCCTATATCCCTGTATATTGTTTATGCTGAGATGCATGTCCAAGGATCTTTTAAAACTATCCATACTTCCTGCCTACACCACCGAATGAGCGTGCTCTCAATCTTTTGCTGGCTGGAATTCGGCCAGTAATAGTCTGCTGCAGCACAGTGGTGTAGTGGTTAGCACTCTTACCTAGCAGTAAAAAAGGGTCGCTGGTTTGAATCCCAACCATGACACTACCTGCCTAGAGTTTGCATTTTCTCCCTGTGCCTGCGTGGGTTTCCTCCGGGTACTCCAGTTTCCCTCCCACACTCCAAAGACATGCAGGTAGGTTAATTGGCTTCTGTCCAAAATTGGCCCTAGTATATGAATGGGGACCTTGGATTGTGGGCTCCTTGAGGGTAGGGATCAATGTGAGTGTGTGATCTACTATGTACAGGGATAGGGACAATTGTAGACACTCACTCAGGATGGACTGGTGTCTTTATTCAACCTTAGCAACTATGTAACATACATGTGGTAACATTTCCTGACGAAAAACTTTCATTGGTCTTTTGTGGGCCGAAATTCAGATCACGTGTACGCGGCATATGGGTTTACATTACAACCACATTAAGGTTAAACCACTTCTCTTCCATTCTCATCATGTAACCCCGTGTTCTCCTACACGCCCTGGGACTGAAAAGATTCATTCTTACGCTGGGATCCCATGATTTATGTGGAATGTAATAATCTTGTGGTCGCTAGTTCCCAAGTTGTCCCATATTTCCATATCTACAATCAGATCTGTATAATTTCCTAGTCGGGGAATCCACCAATTGGGACATGAAGTTGTAGAACATTTAAGAAATGGCAGGCCTTTAATGAGTGGGCTGTGCCTTCTGCCCAATCAATGTCGGGATAGTTGAAGTCTCCATAGTAATGACATTTCCCTGTCTTGCTGCCATTTCTAACTGTGAAAGGAGGCCCACCTCTTCCATTGGGTTAGGGGGCCTGTACCATACCCCCACTAGTAAGTTCCCGCTTACTTCCACCCTTTGGAGTTCCACCCATACGGATTCCACCTCCTTCTTTGCCCCATCACTGATGCCATTCCGCTCTTCTACCCATAAATCATTCCTGATATATATAGGCACCTCCGATACAAGGAATACCCCTGGATGTTTGCCAGCCAGTCACGTGAGCTGTCAAACCAAGTTTCTGTTATTCCCATGAAGTCCCCATCCTCCTCGTGTAATAGCAGATCCAGTTCCTCCATTCTTTTTGGCCAGGCTCCTGGCATTTGTGAACATTCCCCTGAGTTTTGTATTGGTATATTGATATTGATATATTGATATTTTTTGTCCATATGATTTCTCAGGCTTAGTTTTTTTTTAATTGGTAACTCATTAACCCCACAATTGTCATTCAAGACACTGAAAGCTGAAAATTGGCCTGTGCAGGAAGGGGGTGGAAGTACCCGGTAGGCAAGTGGTTAAAATGGCAAAGCCCTGAATAGCGAAAAATGGCCTGGTCATGAAGGGGGTGGGGGTAAAACCTCCTGGAGGTCAAGTGGGTAAAAAGTGAAGGTTGCCTATGCAGGCCTTTGCAATGACAGCTGCTGTCTACAAATACATTTTCATAACGGCTTTCCAGCTTCTGCTTTTACTTGGGATATGGGATGAGTTGTAAAGTCATCGAGGTGCAGACAATGAGATGTTTTGTTTTCCAGTTATTTGTATTTGTTATTAAAATGCAGCGGCATGCGATTCATAGACTACTTTGACACAGCCAATAACTTTAACACAGATCCTTTCCTGCTCATGTCCTGTAGATGCGGGAGACAGGCAGGTACTTGGGAAAGGAATGCAAAATGGGCGTTTTTTTCTTTTATAAGCCCCATACACACTATCAGATTTTCTGCAGATTTTTGTCTTCAGATTTACCAAAACCAACATGTAGTGCAAGGGCCTGCCTGATTGCATACACATTGAAACTCTTATGCCCTGTACACACGGTCGGAAATTCAGACGGAAACAGCCTGATTGGATTATGTTGTCGGAAAATCCGATCGTGTGTGGGCTCTATCGGACTTTTTCCGTCGGAAATTCAGATGGAAAAAGTTTGAGAGCAGGATCTAAAATTTTCCGACAACAAAATTCGATCTGACTTTTTCCGAACGTTTGTAGAAAATTCCCACGGACAAAGTGCCAGAGATGCTCAGAATAAATTACGAGACGAAAGCTATTGGCTACTTGCCTCTACGTAGTCCCGTCGTACGAAACGAACGCCACCGCGTTCCAAACGATTGGATTTTCTGACAACTTTGTCTGACTGTGTGTATGCAACACCAGTTTCGGACAAAATCCGTCGGAAAAAATCAGATGGATTTTGTGGTTGGAATGTCTGACCGTGTGTACAGGGCATTAAAGGGATTGTAAAGTTAAATTTATTTATTTTTTTAAAATAACAAACATGTTATACTTACCTCCACTGTGCAGCTCGTTTTGCACGGAGTGGCCCCGAACCTGCTCTTCTGGGGTCCCTCGGCGGCTGTCTCGGCTTCCTCCCACAGGTGCTTCTCACGTTCATGCGAGCTCCCTCACATGGTGAGAAGCACCTGCGGGCGCGCTCCCATGATACAGCCGGCAGGTATAGCCGCTCGCTGTATCCCACGGCTCCGCCCCCCTGCGCTCCGCATCAGTGGATGTGATTGACAGCAGTGCGAGCCAATGGCTGCGCTGCTTTCCATCCATCCACTCCAGCCAATCAGCGGCCAGGCTGAGTGGTGAAGAGGAAGTCGGGGACGAGCGCGGGACTTTCGAGGGGTGAGGTAAGTAAAACGGGGGGCTGGGGGCGCAGGCACTGTCAGATGTTTTTTCACCTTAATGCATAGAATGCATTAAGGTGAAAAAACATTTACCTTTACAACCCCTTTAAAGCGGGAGTCCACCGGGACTCCGCGTTTTTTTTTTTTTTTTTTTTTTTAAAGCCAGCAGCTACAAATACTGCAGCTGCTGACTTTTAAAATAGTGACACTTACCTGTCCAGCGCGCCCGCGATGTCGGCACCCGAAGCCGATCTCTAGATCGTCTCGAGTGCTGCCGCCACCATCTTGGGTATGGGAATCAGGAAATGGAGCCTTTCGGCTTCATTTCCCGGTTCCCTACTGCGCATGCGCGAGTCGCGCTGTGCAATAAGGACGGTCCCCGCTGCCTCTGGGATCTGTGTGTTTCCCAGCAGGCAGCGGGGCACTTGCGGAAAGGGGCGGGCACTTGCGGAAAGGGGCGTAATCTACGCCCCTTTCCGCAGAGAGCTATCCTGGAAGTGGGTGCAGAATACCTGTACTGTACAGGTATCTGCACCCCCCTCCCCCCTGAAAGGTGCCAATTGTGGCGCCGGAGGGGGGAGGGTTCCGATGAGCGGAGGTCCACTTTAGGGTGGACCTCCGCTTTAAGGTTTGACCTCATATTATATGTTTTTTGGTAAATTTGAAGGAAAAAATCTGCAGAAAATCTGTCCCATACACACCAACAGTGTGTATGGGACTATAGTCCTATGGAACAATGTACCCCCACCATCCCTGCACAGGTGACACCAATCATAAAACTCCCAGAACATTCCGTGGCACCCCATATTCTAAGCAACAGACCAACTCCAAAGATCCATTTAGGATCTTGCTGGTTGGCTGCTATGGTGTCTTAGGCTACTTCCATGCTTGTGCGACTTGCCATGCGATTTTGGACATCAAAGTCGCATGACAAGTCGTTCCTCGTGTTTTCCAATGATAACCATTAATTTATGTGCGACTTAAAGTTGAAGCAACTTCATAATAGTTCATGCACTACTTTCGTCCGACTTTCATGCAGCTTGAGGGCCATAGACTTCAATGTTAACCCTCAAAAGTTGCATAAAAGTCGCACCTGAATGTTAGACATTGCAACCATTGTGCAGCAGTTGTCCACTATCACTGGTCAAAGCCAAAGTCGTTACCCAAGTTGCACCCATCCAAAGTTGCATCAAAGTTGCTCCAATGTCAGCGCAACTTTGGAGTACAAGTGTGAATGGAGCCTTAAGGTACGTTCACACTGAACGTGGGTTTGAAATCGTTCAGCTGAACTCGCACAATTTCATTGCGAGTTCAGGGGGCGATTTGAAGGACATCTGTGCGGGTTCATGCACAGAATTCTATTGAAATCGCCCCCCAAAGTCGCCAAAAGTAGTTCAGGAACTACTTTTGAAAATTGATGTGACTTCAACTTTGCGGCATTAGTGCCATTACCGTCAATAGGCTGCGATTTGGCATGTCAAATGGCGCCAATGTGAATGGGGGCTTAATCAGCTTTGACTAGAGCTGCCACACAAGAACAAAGTGATCCTGTCGCTGGATATATTTTGTTGGGTGCAGCATGCTCAGCAATGTGTCGATGTTTATTACCTCTCACAAAGATCACAGTACTCACCCTGACAATGTCTTCATCGATTTAACTCTCCAGAAGGATGGCGCCATCTTTGTTCAGGTATCATTCAGGATTACCATCTACTTTCTTAGACTGAGATACCGGCTAAGAAATTACACAATCATGTAAATCTTGGTGCCTGTGAAGTACTTGACTGTGTTCACAAATGTCTCACACAGGCCAGGCCCTGTTGCAGCCTTTCGCCCTGTGACTGGCAACAAGCCACAATGTACAGTCTGATCACTGTGAGAGGAGACTGAGGAAATGCTTCCTCCTGCCTGCAGCATACTGATGACGCATCATCTCAGCCTTGGCAAAGTTACCGACTGGAGGTCAAGGCTGGCTTTTTAACACCTTCGCACCTGGACTATTGTAAAATGACGAATGTCATATGACATCCTCCCAGGATCACTCCTCGCGCATGACCAATGGGCCACAATCCAGCACGATCTGTCACCCGCCGTGTCCACCAGACAGGGCTGATGACTAGGGATGAGCTCAAGCGTGTTCGCATGGAACACGTGCAGATCCCACCAGGAAGTCGGCGCTGCGCTGCGCTAATCACAGGCAGTGAGACATTGCCCCGATGTGCGGCTGCAGAGATTGGGGCAATGTCTCATTGCCTGTGATTAGCGCAGCGCTGTGCCGACTTCCTGGCGGGCTCTGCACATGTTCCATGCGAACATGCCTGAGCTCTTCCCCACTGATGACAGGTCACTGACCCGCTGCCGGTACCATGTGACCACCGTGGCCAGTCACAGCAGATCTCATGACAATTGTACACAATAAAAGGCTTTGATTCATGTGATGAGCTCTGTGATTGGCCACAGTCATCACATGGTACAGGCAGGGCCAATCACAGCGCATTTGCACCATATGATTATCTGTGGCCAATTACAGCTAATCACAATAGTAAACAATGAATGAGTAGTTTTCATTCAGAAAAAAATGGTTGCTTATAACTGTAAAATGCATAGCTCCCAACTGTCCCTGATTTCGAGGGACTGTCCCTCATTCAGAACAATGTCCCTCATTCCTCCTCATTTGTCCCTCATTTTGGTCTGATCTATATAGTTGTATATAAAATGCACTATTTATCTATCAAAAAAGTGTTTTACAGAGCTAAACCTTTCATCTGATTTCTAAATTGCTGCATTTGTAAATTCCATGAGCCAATATAAAGGAATAATAGCAGTAAAAAAAAAAAAAAAAAAGCACTTGTAGTTTTAACCCATCATTCTGTTTTGTACAATTCTCCTTTAAAGGGGGGCGTGGCAGGGGGTGTGTCCTGTGTCCTATGCCTGCATAATTTTGCTAATGGTTGTCCCTCATTCCCATCTCAGAAAGTTGGCAGGTATGAAAATGCACAGTTATAAGCAACCATAGTGTGTAAAAAAAAAAAATACAAAAAAAAAAAATGTAAAAAACTGCATTTTTTTTTTAAATTTTCTTTTTAACCCCTTCGAGCCTAAGCGTAAAACAAATCTTAATGCCTAAGCCCAATTTTGTGACTTTGACAGTAAGGCTGGGTTCACACCGCTGCGGGGGGAGAACCGGATGTGATTCGCACAGCAAATCACATCCGATCTCCGTAGCACTGCGAGTTCAGCCATACAGATAGTATGGCTGAACTCGCAGCTGTCCCGCAGCAAACTCGCACAGGACCCTTTTTTGGGTCCGCAACGGAATCGGATCGCATGGGGGTTCACACCATGCGATCCGATTCCTGTGCGAGTCGGCAGATCGCACTGCGATATGCCGACGGATCTGGGGGTGTCATTAACATAACATTGACACCCCCAGCCGTCCGCATAGGGCAGTGTGAACTGCCGGCGGGAGGTGAGCGATGCGGGAAAACGCCGCGGATTCGCGGCGTTCCCGCATCGCAATAGTGTGAACCTAGCCTAAAGCTGTACATATCATCACAACTACTTTGTATATCTAGGTGGATTATATCTAATTTTTTCAGGACAAATTGGAATTTCATTTGGTGGTAAATGGTAATGGATATCTCTTGATTTTTTTTTTATTATTATTATTATAAAAGGAAAATTGGCCAAAAACACAAAAAAAAAAAAAACAATAATAAAAAATAATTTAGCAGAATACATTTTGGCCTTAATTTATGAAAAAAGATTATTTATTTGCAACATTTTAGAAAAACAAAATGAAGAAAAATGCATTTCTTCACAATTTTTGGTCTTTTTTTTTGTTTGTTTTGCAAAAGATTAAAAAAAACCTGCGGTGACCCTAATGGGCGGACCCTAATGTGAGTGGGACTCTGATGGGGCCCTGATGTAAGAGGGTACTCTGCTGGGGACCCTAATGTAAGGGGGGGACTATGATGAGGACCCAAATGTAAACGGGGACTATGATGGGGACCCTGATGTAAGGGGGGGACTCTGATTGAGAGGGGGGGGGGCAATGGGCACCCTGATGTAAGGGGGGACTTTGATGGAGACTCTAATGTAAAGGGGGAGAGTATTATTATCCAAAGAAAGTTCTATTTGTGTAAAAAAAAGATAAAAATTACACTTGGGTACAATTTTCGGTCTTTTTTCGTTTGTTTTGCAAAAAATAAAAGAGGACCCTAATCTAAGGGGGGACTCTAATGGGGCGCTGATGTAACGGGGTACTCTGCTGGGGACCCTGATGTAAGGGGGTACTCTGCTGGGGACCCTGATGTAAGAGGGGACTCTGATTGAGACCCTGATGTAAGGGGGCAGGGGCCTCTGATGTAAAGGGGGACTATCATGGGGACCCTGATGTAAGGGGGTACTATGATGGGGACCCTGATGTAAGAGGGGACTCTGATTGAGACCCTGATGTAAGGGGGGAGGGGCCTCTGATGTAAAGGGGGACTATCATGGGGACCCTGATGTAAGGGGGGGCTTTGATGGAGACCCTGATGTAAGGGGGAGACTATCATTACCCAAAGAAAGCTCTATTTGTGTAAAAAAATGATAAAAACTTCATATGCGCACGGTGCTGCATGACCGCGCAATTGTCATTCAAAGTGTGACAGCGTTGAAAGCTGAATATTGGCCTAGGCAGGAAGGGGGTAAAAGTGCCCAGTATTGAAGCAGTTAATAATAAAAGACGCCTGAAACAAAAGTGTTTGAATCCTCCTAGTGTATTGGCAGCTTAAAGAGGTTGTAGACTTCCATTTTTAAGTTGTACCTATAGGTAAGCCTATAATAAGGTACAGTAAATATCTCCTATACGTGTGCTGTTAAGGAGATATTTACTTTATACTACGCCGATGATGTCATCGGCGTATTTGCTGTGTAGAAATGGCCTCTGCGCGGGAGTGACATCACGTGACTCTGCCCAGTCACAGAGCCGGAATCTGCGGCCCCCAGAAGGAAGAGGGGCAAACGTGAATGCGCCCTCCAGCGTGGACAGCACGGGCTTCGTTTGCAGGTAAGTGTCACATAATGTGCTAGTATGCGATGCATACTAGCACATTATGCTTTTACTTTGCAGGGAACAAAAAAGGAAGTAAATCCCATCAGGGTTTACTTCTTCTTTAACTTTCTAACATCCACCAACCATTCAGTTTTGGGTGGACAGACCCTTTAATCCTGAATGATTCGATACCCAGAATCCTTTGCAGCAGGGAAGATGAGCAGGTTTCGTCTCTGGCTGACCCTTTCTTGCCCGCCCGCAGCAGCGGATCCCCCCCCCCTTCACTAAAAGAACAAACGGGAAGGAAGTTGGTGATAAGTCACAATATCGATAAGAAAAATTCTAGATTAGTCATACTTAGCTCAGTGCGCAACAGAAATAAAA
>NW_027507686.1:27525992-27630992 GCF_037356315.1 Lithobates pipiens
TCCAGAGCCCCCAGCCCAATACAAGCAGAGGGAGGAGTTATGCAAATATCAAAATGACTTAATGGAGGGGGGGTTGCAGTCTGGGAGTGGCTGTTCCTAGGCAGATTGCATTTTATCACCCATATGTGATACTGAGCCTCCATGATTGAAAGAAGTCTAATCAAATGAAGAAAAGGGGCAGGCCAGGCATAGTCAGGCTAGGGAGGAAAGAACTAGATGATGTTGGGTGTCCTCCAGCCAGGAAATGAGGCGGGGCTCTATTTGACTTGCTGCAGCTTCTAATGTACATTGTGAGAAGCTCACAGTGTGCAGTGAAATCAGAGTAAGCCATTTCAGTCCAGGAGAGGTATGGGTACAACTGTGCCAGACTGGAGGGGAGACCGGAGGTCAGATTTAAAAATAACAACAGCTATGTGGTGGAACGATCTGTGTGGTTGGATGCATATTAAATGTATAGATCAGGTAGGTCCTCATATTATACTTTTTTGTAAATGTAAAGTTGATTGCATAGAGATTGTATGGTGAGATTGTAGGTGAGTTGTACAGAGATTGTATGGTGAGATTGGTGGTGAGATTGTATGGTGAGATTGTACAGAGATTGTATGGTGAGATTGTATAGAGATTGTATGGTGAGATTGTATAGAGATTGTATGGTGAGATTGTATGGTGAGATTGTATAGAGATTGTATGGTGAGATTGTATAGAGATTGTATGGTGAGAGTGTATGTGTATGTAATAATTGGTATCCATGATAGAAGTGATAGACCCCCTAGTGATGTCTGTGCTGGTCTCCCGTCTGCAGGTCTTCAGATCGGTCACAGAGGTGAAGAGACGTCCTCTGGACACCTGAAGGTCCCGGATATAATCATCACCCCCTCCCACCCCGACCGGCACCATGAACTCCAGGACCTCGACTCAGCAGGCGCGGCCCGCTTCCCCCGCCATGAAACTGTTGCTGATCCGACAACTACAATCATTATGATGTGTGACAACCATGTGAAAGGCGACACTTCAGATCTGATATCACAGACGGATTGGTTGCTACAGGCAACAAGAAATCAAACTTTTGAAAAACTTTTCCTACATGACTGACAAGGAAGGAAGAACACTAAGAAGTCAGAACTGTGTTCAGAAGTCGGCACACTGGAAGGGAAGACGGATGTCATCCAGACTCGGAGGAGGGGGTTCCCCTTTAAGTGACATTGCTGCACTGAATCTTAGATGTCACTTTATCGCAGAGTGGAAGGATGCCGGGGATCTGATATGTGATCAGATTCCTGGATGAGATGACAAATGTCACTTCCCTATAATAAAAATCTCTGTACTGGGGGGGGTGCAACCAAAATAAAACGTGAGACATCAACTATAATTACAATGTTATCTATTTCTTTCTTTGTTTTTCTTTTCTCCTTCCCACCATCTTTCCCTCTATCTTGCTCTCTCACCCCCACTCTTTCCTGTTCTCTTTTCTTTCCCTCCCCTGTTTCACTTACCCCCATAGCTGGTGCTACCACTAGGCAAACTAGGCAGCCGCCTAGGGCGCCCAGCCACTGGTGTTCCTACTCTCTTCTTTTTGCAGCAAGCAACTTATGCAGGTTATATATGGTCGAATTTCGAACAAATTTTCTTTTCAAAATCAGAAAATTAGTTTGTTTGTTTTTTGTGATCCGATGATGCCACCATCGATTATTGAAATTCGGGCCGGCCAAGCCCTTCAATTTCACCTCATATACAGAAAATAATTTTCGTGGCCGGGAATCTTCTTTTCTCTCCGTAGATTTTCTTTTCTTATTACATTTCTCAAACGATTCTCCCATCATTGATTAGAAAATCGTTTGTTTTTCAAAAAATTTCCAACATGCCAGATTCCTCAAATTTGACTTCCACAGGAAAATCGGCTGTTGCTATTAATGGGCTATTAATGGTGGTGAAATTCATACGAAAATTCTTAGATACGATTTTAGAAAGAAAATTATTTTTAAATTCGAACCGTGTATGGCCGGCATAAGTCTCAGCATCAGCAGCCAGCTGCCGCTCCGTTCACACATTGAGTCAGAGATTCAGCTGCGGCGGAGGACTGTGTCTGTGTCCCGACTCCCAAATGAATGGAAGCAAGCAAACATTCATTGATGGGCACTGGTGAGGCCGCATTAAATGGGCACTGGTGAGGCTGCATTAAACGGCACAATTTTTAAATGGGCTGCATTTGATGAGCCTCTCACTAAAAAGGTGGGGTATACATGGGCAGGGTGGAGCCAAGGGGGGTGGCAAAATTAGGTTTTGCCTAGGGTGTCAAAAATCCTTGCACCAGCCCTGGTTACCCCCTTCCCCTCTCTCAATCTCTCCCTGTCTCTCTACCCCCCTCCTTTCCTCCCTCCTCTCTTTCTTTCTCTCTTACATTCCTCCCTTTCTCTCCCCTCATCCTCACTCTCTCTCTCCTTTCCTCCTTTCTTTCCTTTTCCTCCCCTTTCTCTCCCCCATCCCTTTCTCTCTCTCTCTATCCCCAATCCCCCCCTCTCTCTTCCCCCCCCCCTCACTCTTTTCTCCTATCCTTCTATCTATCCATCACTCTCCTTCCTCTGCTCCCCTCTCT
The DNA here is from genome assembly GCF_037356315.1 of Lithobates pipiens. Classification (NCBI taxonomy): domain Eukaryota; kingdom Metazoa; phylum Chordata; class Amphibia; order Anura; family Ranidae; genus Lithobates; species Lithobates pipiens. Next base: position 27,528,586 of record NW_027507686.1, read on the forward strand.
CCTTTCCTCCCTTCTCTCTTTCTCCTTCCTTCCCTCTCTCTTTCCTTCCTTCCTCTTCCCACCCCCTCTCTCTATCCCCTTTCTCACCCATCCCTCCTTTCCCCCCCCCCCCTCTTCCTCTCCGCCACCCCTCTCTCCCCCTCCCCCTTCCTAGCTATTTTTCTCCACCCCCCCTCTCTCTCTATCCCCCTCCCTCCTTTCCTCCATCCCCCTATCTCTTTCCTCCCTTCCTCTCCCCATCTCTCTTTGTCCTCCTTTCCTCCCCTTCTCTCTTTCTCTTTCCTCCCTTCTTCTCCCCCAATCCCTCTCTCTCCCTCGCTCTCTCTTTCCTCCCTTCTTCTGCCAGCCATCCCTCTCCCCCCTCCACCCCCCCCCCTTCTTTCCTTCCTTTCTTATTAATTTCTCTTGCCTCCCATCCTTTGCCCCCCTCTCTCACCCTCCCCTTTCTTTCCACCTCTCTCTCTATTCCTCACTCTCCTTCCCTCCCTTCTCTCTCCCCTCCCCCTCTTCCTTCTTCCCTTATTTCTTTCTTTCTCCTGCCCCCCATCCTTTTCTCTCTCTTCCCCGCCCCCCCCCCCCCCTCCTCACCCTCCCCTTTCTTACCTCCTCTCCCTCTAATCCTCACTCTCCTTTCCTCCCTCTCCCCCCCCTTTTTCTCTCACCCCCCCCTTTCTTTCCTCCCCCCCCCCCCCCCTCTCTCTCTCTCTCTATTCTTCATTCTCCTTTCCTCCCTTCCTCTCCCCCATCCCTCCCTCCCTCTAATCCTCACTCTCCCTCTCCCCCTCCTTTTTCTCTCACCCCCCCCCCTTTCTTTCCTCCTCCCCCTCTCTCTCTCTCTCTCTCTATATTCTTCATTCTCCTTTCCTCCCTTCCTCTCCCCCATCCCTCCCTCCCTCTAATCCTCCCTCTCCCCTCCTCCCTCTCCCCCCCCCCCCCTTCTCTCACCCCCCCCCCTTTCTTTCCTCCTCCCCCTCTCTCTCTCTATTCTTCATTCTCCTTTCCTCCCTTCCTCTCCCCCATCCCTCTCTCTTTTATTTATCTCAATAAGGGACAATTTGCACAAGGAAAATTCATAATCAGAATAAAAATCCATTTCCTTATCATTGCAGCAGATTGTTGCTCCCCCGCTGGGAGATCTGATGGTGCCAAACAATTTCATTACAGATACTAAATTTCATACTGGAATTGTGCAATGTAAGAACAATTATTCTGGATCCTTCCCAGCACTGAGCGCACAGATGACCTCACTGATATTCTCTATAGGTCACAGATCTTCTGGCTTCACAGGGTTAATGTACTCCATCTGAATATGATTAGAGTTCAGTACCCAGCAACATCCATCTCTACACATGTACTGTATGAGAAGAGACCCCCATTACTTCACATACATTACAAATCTTTCCAGGAAAAATATCTATGTGTGTGTGTGTGTGTGTGTGTGTGTGTGTGTGTGTGTGTGTGTGTGTGTGTGTGTGTGTGTGTGTGTGTGTGTGTGTAAAATGACGTGTCCTCTTTGGGAGATTTGCTTTCACTTCCTGTCTCAGAGACACAACAGGAAGTGAGAGGAAATCTTTTCAAAGTTAGGAAATTTGACAGTTGTCACCAAAAACACGTTCCCATTGTAGGATGTCCCCTCTGGTCCTGTTTTGGTGGCAACTCTTACATTTTGGATTTCCATCACTTTATGATGGTCACCAGGATAAATAGAACAGGTGAATCCCCTAAGTGGGGACACAGCAATACCCAACCTGCACACACTCCAGCCACAACTAGAAAAAGTGTTGGTCTTATGCCTTTTTTACTACTTAAAGAGGAGTTTCCCTTAGAAAAAAAAAATTAAAGGTCAGCAGCTACAAATACTGCAGCTGCTGTCTTTTAATACCTGTCCCAGGGTCCAGCGATGCAGGGGAAGGAAGCCCCTAGGGTTGCCACCTGTCCAGGATTCGCCCGGACAGTTCGGGTTTGGAATCTTGTGTCCGGGTTTCACTCTGCCTGAAACCCGGACACATTATTTAGACTGGGCTGTGGCTCCCCATGTAACTGAGATACAGTGGAACCTTGGATTAAGAGCATAACTTGCTCCAGGAGAATGCTTGTATTTCAAAGCACTCGCATATCAGAGCAAGTTTCCCCATAGAAGTCAATGGAAACTAAGATAATTCGTTCCGCATTGACTTCTATTGCATGAAAACCGCATGTGGCCAGAGGTGGGTGGGGGGGCGCCAGAAATATTCGAGGACAGCTAGGCTGATCTCGGAAAGCCTCGGAAACACTCAGGAACTGAGTACTTCCAAGTGTTTCAGAATATTTCTGAGTATTTCCAAATGGCTCCGAACGGTTCCGAACCCTTCCGAGTGTCACTGGGCCCCGCACCTCTAGCCAAATGCTTGGTATTGGTATTGGTATTGGTATTGCACACCCCATTAGCTTGAATTCTGCTAGTTTTGTCAGGGTTTAAAAAAACAAGTTGCTCGTCTTTCAAAACGCTCGTTAACCACGTTACTCGTTAACCAAGGTTCAACTGTAGTCACACAAAAATCTGTTGCCATTCAGGAGCTGCGGGCCGCTGTCTGGGGGCAGGTTTGGCATCACTGGGGGGCGGCCATGATGTCAGAAAGAGCAGTTTGGCCACACCCACTGTTTGCTGCAGCAAGCTGCATTACCACTCTCTTTGGGGCACCCAAAGATGTCCCAGGTCTTTTATAATCCTATTGTTTATATTACAAAAACAGATGTGTCCTGTGCCTCTAAAGTGTTCGGGTTTGGCTTGAAGAAAAGGTGGCAACCCTAGAAGCCCCGCTCATCCCCCCCTCCTCTTGGCTGCGCCGGCATTGCAATTGTGGGCACCCGGCTCTGGCTTCACAGCTGGGCACCCACTGCGCATGCGAAAGCGGGGCAGCGTGCCGTGATTGGCCGCGCAGTCATCTGGGACCTGTCACGTGTCCCAGATGACTGACAGGAGGGAGGGGGCGGAGTAGAGCCCTTCCTGTGCTCAGGGGAAGTGACATCAGGAGCCCAGGCTAGAGGTCGACCGATATATCGGCCGATGTTTGCCGTTTTTTAATTAATCGGCATCGGCCGATTGAGCTGATAAAAAGGCTGATTTAGAACAGCGGGACTTGGAAATGACTTCTGTAATAGAAGTCAGTGCAAGTTGCCTGAGTCGTCATATATCGGCCATCGGCCGCCATGATTTCTAAATATCGGCATCAGCCAGAGAAAAACCCATATCGGTCGACCTCTAGCCCAGGCACTGAAGGAGGCAGACTACGAGGGACCCCCTAGCAACAGCCATTTAGAGGTGAGTTAAAAAAAATTATTATTATTTTTTTTAGGAATTTTAAGCATTTTTTTTGTGTGTGTGTGTGCAACAGCACTTTAAATCTCACCTCCGGTCTTCCCTTCAGTCTTGCACAGTTGTACCGGCTCCTCTCCTGGACTGAAATGGCTTACTCTGATTTCACTGCACACTGTGAGCTTCTCACAATGTGCATTACAAGCAGGCATGGACTGGCCATCGGGACTACCGGGAGTTTCTCGGTGGGCCGATGGCTCAGTGGGCCGGCTCCAGTGACAGCCTGTCACCTAGGGAGCACTGCTGCCTAGCTGGGAGGGTGCAGGCCAGCCCGGATCAGTTTGCCAGGCTGCGGGGCCGGCGCAGCTCTGCTGAAATAGTGCGGAGTGACTCTGACGGCCTGGAATGTCACTCACTGTGTGCGCCGTGCCGTGAGCCTAAGCATAATGTGCTCAGCCTCAATGTTCGGTGTGCGGGCTCCACGGCCTGTCCGGGCAGCGCTGTCTTTATGCACTATTCAGATTGGTGGTGAGTTGCCGCTGCCCGCCAATCACTGCAACCTCGCTGGCACTGTGTGCCATGTCAGCCAATGAGGTGCTGAAGCACAGGCACGGCGCTCCGCTCGCCTCAACGTGACGTCATCCCCTCCTCCAGCTCAGTCCAGTCCCACCCAAGACAGATCAGAGGAGCCCCCGCAGTCCCTGGCTGTTTGGACTGCCCCACGCGGTGTGCGATTGCTGAAGAGCCCGAAAGAGGCAAAGCACAGGGCTCTGGAGAAGTGAGGGCACATCCTTTACTGTTCTGCCCAAATTATAGGGTGGGTGATCCCATATTTCAACCTCAACAGGCTAATAGCTATTCTACACAGATTTTGTCTTCATCTTCATCCCCCAGTCATCTTCATCCCCCAGTCATCTTCATCCCCCAGTCATCTTCATCCCCCATGTCATCTTCATCCCCCCATGTCATCTTCATCCCCATGTCAGCCTCCTACCACTCCATCCCCCCATCATCTTCATCCCCCATGTCATCTTCATCCCCCCATGTCATCTTCATCCCCCATGTCATCTTCATCCCCCCATGTCATCTTCATCCCCCCATGTCATCTTCATCCCCTCTGTCATCTTCATCCCTATGTCATCTTCATCCCCATGTCATCTTTATCCCCCAGTCATCTTCATCCCCCCATGTCATCTTCATCCCCATGTCATCTTCATCCCCCATGTCATCTTCATCCCCCAGTCATCTTCATCCCCCAGTCATCTTCATCCCCCCATGTCATCTTCATCCCCCCATGTCATCTTCATCCCCCCATGTCATCTTCATCCCCCCATGTCATCTTCATCCCCTTTGTCATCTTCATCCCCTTTGTCATCTTCTCCCCCCATGTCATCTTCATCCCCTCTGTCATCTTCATCCCCCAGTCATCTTCATCTCCATGTCAGCTTCATCCCCATGTCAGCCTCCTACCACTCCGCCTCCCCATCATCTTCATCCCCCAGTCATCTTCATCCCCCAGTCATCTTCATCCCCATGTCATCTTCATCCCCATGTCATCTTCATCCCCCCATGTCATCTTCATCCCCCCATGTCATCTTCATCCCCCCATGTCATCTTCATCCCCCCATGTCATCTTCATCCCCCCATGTCATCTTCATCCCCTCTGTCATCTTCATCTCCATGTCAGCTTCATCCCCATGTCAGCCTCCTACCACTCCGCCTCCCCATCATCTTCATCCCCCATGTCATCTTCATCCCCCATGTCAGCTTCCTACCACTCCGCCCCATCATCTTCATCCTCCTGTCACCTTCACCCCCCTTGTCAGCTTCCTACCACTCTGCCCCATCATCTTCATCCCCCATGTCAGCTTCATCCCCCATGTCAGCTTCATCCCCCACGTCATCTTCATCCCCCACGTCATCGTCATCGCCCCTGTCAGCTTCCCACACTCCACCCCCGTCATCTCCATCCCCATTTCCAGCTTTCTACCACTCCACCTCCTTAAATTTACTGGTGTCACATATGATGAATGCAGGAACATTTTTTTTTCTTCCAGTGACAACACAGACAGAAGGACATTTGTCCTTCCAGTGAAACCACCAATGCAGGGACTTTTTTGTTCTTTCAGTGAAACCATAGATACCCAAGTCCCTGCTCACCCATAGTACAGTGACTGGAATGTTTTTACCTATGTTTTTTTTTGCGCAATTGCATATAGTTTATATACTGTGGGCCGGTCTGGATGAAGTCCAGGGCCAAATCTTTGTCCCAGTCCAGCCCTGATTACAAGCTGCAGGAAGTCAGGCCCCATTCACACCTCCGGGTTTTATAGCTTGAAGCTCCAAAAAACGACGGAGAAGAAAAAATCAATTATTCTTTATGGAGTTCACATCTCCACTACAAGACGCCTGGAGCTCAAAAAAGTTCTGGATCTTTTTTTGTAACTTGGATCGAGCAGATCTTTTTTGTGTTTTTTGCCCTTTTTTTTCTCATAGGAACGAATGGCAGCAAGTTTTTGTGCGCATTTACGTGTTTTTTCGCATGTTTTTGTGTGATTTCTTGCTCAAATGAAAAAATGTATAAAGATTAAATAGTAATAATATATGAACAAATAAATGTCAAATAAGTTACACAAATAACAAAAAATAATCATAAATAAATAAAATAAATGAATAATATGTAATAATACATAAATAAATTGAATTAACCCCTAACCTTAAAAATATTATATTAATTATTATTATTATTATTATTATTAATAATAATAATAATAATAATAATAATAATAATAATAATAATAATATAAAAATAAACACCCATACTCAAACAAAACAAACATATTAAAAATAATAATAATAATAATTATTATTATTATTTTTGTGTTAGGGTGTTTTGTTATTTATTATTATTTTTTAAAACATTTTTAGGGTTTGGGGTTAAGGTTAGGGGTAATTATTTCTTTATTATTACTTAGAATTCATTTATTGAATTTATTTCTTATTTATTTATGATTATTTTTTATTTATTTGTGTATTTATTTTACATTTATGTATTAATTTATTAGCATTAACACCCTAATCCTAACAAAAAATAATAATAATCCTAACCCTAATCTAACCCTAACTCTAACCCCTTACCCTAACGGGGAAAAAAACGGTTACGGTGGGTTTATTGTTGCTGACTGCAGGGGATCTATTTTACTGCTTTAATTGTAATCATTATCACATTTCTTAGCACCACAGAAATATACTTGGCCCTGTATTCTCTAAAAGGGGCGGTACTGGAAGGTGGGTGGAACCAAGGGACGGTGCTCAGAGGTGGGTAGGGGGTGGAACCAAGGGATGGTGCTCAGAGGTGGGTAGGGGGTGGAACCAAGGGACGGTGCTCACAGGTGGGTAGGGGATGGAACCAAGGGACAGGGCTCAGAGGTGGGTAGGGGGTGGAACCAAGGGACGCTGCTCAGAGGTGGGTAGGGGGTGGAACCAAGGGACAGTGCTCAGAGGTGGGTAGGGAGTGGAACCAAGGGACAGTGCTCAGAGGTGGGTAGGGAGTGGAACCAAGGGACAGTGCTCAGAGGTGGGTAGGGGGTGGAACCAAGGGATGGTGCTCAGAGGTGGGTAGGGGGTGGAACCAAGGGACGGTGCTCAGAGGTGGGTAGGGGGTGGAACCAAGGGACGGTGCTCAGAGGTGGGTAGGGGGTGGAACCAAGGGACGGTGCTCAGAGGTGGGTAGGGGGTGGAACCAAGGGACGGTGCTCAGAGGTGGGTAGGGAGTGGAACCAAGGGACGGTGCTCAGAGGTGGGTAGGGGGTGGAGACAAGGAGTGACTCAGAAGTCCCTGCATTTATTCTCTGAGATCCTGATTGGATGTACAGTTTCTGACGCCTGACGGTCCTTATAAGCATTACATATATTGAACATTACATGTGGCCCTTTGGCAATGTCAGGGGCCACATTTGGGGCCCCCTTTAGCTCATAGGTTGGCAATCACGATGTACAGTCTGATCACTGGGGGAGGGGAGACTGAGGAAATGCTTCCTCCTGCCTGCAGCAAACTGATGACATCATCTCAGACTAGACAAAGTCACTGACTGGAGCTCAAGGACACTTTTTAAACATAAAAGGTGAAACAATGATCCTGTTTCTGTATATTTTGACTAGCTTAAGGACCGCCCCCACGTACATATACTGCGGCAGGGCGGCCCTTTAGCGCAAAATCACGTACCCGCACGTGATTTTTTTCTTCCGTGTCTGGGGCGTGATCGCTGATCGCCGCCATTACTAGTTAAAAAAAAATATTTATAAAAATGCCATAAAACTATCCTCTATTTTGTAAACGCTATAACTTTTGCGCAAACCAATCAATAATTACTTTTTGCATTTTTTTTTTACCAAAAATATGTAGAAGAATACGTATCGGCTTAAACTGAGGAAAAAAAATGTTTATTTTTTATATATTTTTGGGGGATATTTATTATAGCAAAATGTAAAAAAATAATGCGTTTTTTTCAAAATTGACGCTCTTTTTTTTGTTTATAGAGCAAAAAATAAAAAACGCAGGGGTGATCAAATACCACCAAAAGAAAGCTCTATTTGTCTGAGAAAAGGACGTCAATTTTGTTTAGGGAGCCACGTCGCACGACCGCGCAATTGTCAGTTAAAGCGACGCAGTGCTGAATCGCAAAAAGTGCTCTGGTCTTTGTCCTGCAAAATAGTCCAGGGCTTAAGTGGTTAAAATAATGCAGAAAATGGCCTGGTCATGAAGGGGGAGGGGAATCTTCCGGAGCTGAAGAGGTTAATGTAGTTCAGGATTTTCGTGCTGGGAGATCATCCGTCATGCGCCGCGTGTGAAGATGGTGGCAGCCGCGCCCCATGTATAATAATTACAGCAGAGATGAAGCGAACGCATTATAGCGAGTGACGCCGATCGCTGGGAATTCAGAGGCGGCGGGGAGATGAGATTGCGCGGCAGATGGGTGTTCAGATTTAATGATGAGAACAGCAGATGGCGAAAGACAACAGAAACGTTCGCTGTGCGCCGGGTCACTCGCAGGCGAGCTCGTCACATCTCCGACTGCGCGTTCTCAATGTTATGTGTGCGCGGCGCCTACAGAATTATCCTGCGAGGGCGGCTCGCCCGCACCCTTCACAACTGTTGCATTGTGTCTTTTCTTCCCTCTTGGATTGTGATGTTGGAGAATCAGCCGGGATATGTTTGAATCCGAGGGGAAAAAAAAAAAAAAATGACAAACTGCGCTATTTATAATTAGCTATAGGGGAGCTAATAAAACCCACTCCTAGTATATTAAAGTGGACCTATCAGTAACTTAGGGCGGGTTCTCGCCACAAAAACGCACTTCAGATCTGTTCTGGATGTGTTTCTGCATGCGTGTTTTTAATGCGTTTTTGGTGCAACCCGGTGCGTTTTTGATGCTTTTCTGGATGCATTCCAGATGCTTTTTTTCTTCCTGTTTCCTGTTTTTTTTTTCTCACTTTATTGGGGCCTGGTGCATTTTTGTGGTCTTCCAGCGCGTTTTTGATGCATTTTACTGCGTTCCAGTAGAGTCCAGTGCAGGAGAAATGCAGCATGTTCTGGCTGGTTCAGGGCCAGTTCACACCACATGCAGTCCAGTGTATTTTTTATTTATTTTTGCATCAAAAATGCATAGAAAGTAGGTTATATGGTTTCCAATTGCATAGTTCACATCAGCGCGGTCAGTTCTAGAAAAAAAGTGGGACGTGCTGCTATTTTTCTGGACTGGACTGTACTGAAACGCTGTAAATACATAAAAAATGCACCAGAATGCACACAAAAATGCACTGGAACACACATGTCTTTATTTAAGGTTAGGAAAAAAGGAGGGGGGGGGAAATGCACTGGACTGCATCAAAAATGCATCAAAAATGCACTGGAATGCATCAACGTGTCAAAAGCGTGCATGCAGAAAAGCATCTGGAACGCATCTGGACTACATTTCTATGGTGTGAACTGGCCCAAAAACGCACTCCGGATCTGTTTCGGATGTGTTTCTGCATGCACGTTTTTTAATGCGTTTTTTTTCCGTGCGTCCTGGTGCATTTTTGAAATGTTTTATGTATTTCTGGATGCATTCCAGATGCTTTCTTTTTTCCTGTTTTTTTCCCAACTGTACTTGGGTCCAGTGCATTTTTGATGCATTTTACTGCAATCCAGTGCAGGAGAAATGCAGCATGTTGTGGCTGGTTCTCATTGGATAGATTGATAGCAGCAGGAGCCAATGGCTGCTCTGCTATCAATCTATCCAGTGAAGACCTGAGACAGCGGCTGGAGCGGGTGTGCTCGTCCCTGGCGCAGGAACGATCGGGCTTGGGTAAGTGAAAGGGGGGCACTGGGGGGCAAGTGCACTACGAGAGGTTTTTCACCTCAATGCATAGAATAGATTGAGATGAAGAACTGCAAATGTTTACAACCCCTTTAAAAGGTTAAGAACTTTTGCATAGCTCCCAACTGTCCCTGATTTGGACAAAGTCCCTCTGTCCCTCTTTCCTCCTTATTGGATTACGAGCATAATTAATTCCAGAAGAATGCTTGTAATCCAAAGCGCTCGTATATCAAAGCGAGTTTCCCCATAGGAGTCAATGGAAACTCAGATAATTTGTTCCACAAGGACTGCTACTGTATGCAGTACTGCATGTGGCCAGCGGTGGTAGGGGGGCGCCGGAGGCACTCGGAGATCGATCAGAGCCTCTTGGATGCACTCAGAGACACTCCGAGAGGCTCTGAGACACTTGGATGTACTCAGAGACACTCTGGATCTGAGTTCCAGAAAAGGCCTGGTCAGCAAGTGGTTAATAAATAATTTTTTTCTATAATGCTCCTTTAAGGGGGCATGGCAGGGGGTGCGTCCTGTGCCTACATACTTTTGCTAATAGGTGTTCCTTGTTCCCATCTCAAAAAGTTGGGAGGTTTGCTTCTGAAGTAACATTGATGTGCTAAAGTGTATGTAATCCCCAACAATGGACGTCTCTTATTTGCTCTCTTTTGGTCTGTTAAATACTCCATCAATTGCATTTTTTTATGTCTGTTTGAAAATATCTATTAATCCTGACAGAAATCCAGGGAGCTAATAACAGGCAGAGAACACAGGAAGTTATCAGTTACATTGTTCCCAGCGATCTCTGAGGACCAAAGAGCATCTCCCGCCTATGATATAGAGATGAGGAAAGCGGAGATGTTCTGTAGTCCTAATATGCATCCTATCCTATGGTGAAAACACTGCTCTTCTATGCAGTACAGTTAGGGAGTGTTGTCACCCTAGAACAGGAAGTGTGTTACTGGCAGAATCACCAGGTGAAAATAAAGGGAAAAGGGTAAAATAAGAGCAGCCACCACACTAAGGACTGAATGCTTCCTCTCCTACATCTATTTCAACCCTCCAGGAATCTTATTAACCACTTGACGACTGCGCTATAGCCGAATGTTCTGGGAGGCTGGCACATATGCTGCTGGGCGTGGGCGGCGCGCTCTGTGTATGCACTGCCCTCCAGACACTGCCAAACACAGATTGGGGTAAAGAGCCAATCAGCGGCTCTTTACCAGGTGATCAGCTGTGTCCAATCCCTGCTAATCATGATATCCACAGAAGCTCACGCTGTCAGCATGTGGAGGAAAAGAAAAAAGAGCCGATAATCAACTTCTGCAAAAGTGCTGCCAATCTGTGCCCACCACTGCTGCCAAACTGTACCCACCACTGCTACCAATCTGTGACCACCAATCCTGCCAGTTAGTGCTTACCACTGCTGCCAATTAGTGCTTACCACTGCTGCCAATTAGTGCTTTCCACTGCTGCCAATTAGTGCTTACCACTGCTGCCAATTATTGCGCACTACTGCTGCTAATCTGTGCCCACCACTGCTGCAATAAGTGCCCACTACTGCGGCCATGAGTAATAATGATTAAGCACAAGATGTATATGAAACACGTCTATGTGACAGCAGTTTGGTGTCTTTGGTGTTATCTTTGTGAACAATAAAAGGCAATCAGCAAAGCTCTGGATGTGCAGCCATTTCTTTCTTCTTTCCACTGCTGCCATTTAGTGCCCACGACTGCTGCCAATTAGTGCAGACTACTGCTGCCAATCAGTGCTCCCCACTGCTGCCAGTCAGTGCTCACCACTGCTACAAATCAGTACTCACCACTACTGCCAATCAATGCTGAGTACCACTGCTGCAATCAGTGCCCACCACTGCTGCCAATTAGTGCCCACTGCTGCCATTTAGTGCCTACCACTGCTGCCAATTAGTGCAGACTACTGCTGCCAATTAGTGCTCCCCACTGCTGCCAATCAGTGCTCACCACTGCTACAAATCAGTACTCACCACTACTGCCAGTCAGAGCTGAGTACCACTGCTGCCAGTTAGTGCCCACTACTGCTGCCAATCAGTGCTCGCCACTGCTGCCAATCATTGCTCACTACTGCTGCAAATCAGTACACACCACTGCTTCCAATCAGTGCTGAGTACTGTAAGGATTAAGGGGTGTCTAAACAAAATGGTTGACCTTATGTCTTACTAAATACTTGTATTTTTCTATCCTTCTCTGTAAAATAAGGATTCGTCATCTATTGTCACGTACTCATCAAGAAGAGGCCGCATCAGCCCTAAAAAGCAGTCTACGCCCAGAAGATTGTCTTATCAGCTGATAACACCCGGAGAATTGTCTTTACTTTGAAAATGTTGTTTTTTTTACATTTGCTGATGTTTGCCCTTTTCTGTCTATAAAAGATGTAATAAAGAAGCCTCAGAGCCACAGTCAGTCAGAGACAGTCAGAGTTAACGACGGACTTCTGAGCAGAAATACTGAATAATATCTCCGTGTCTCTTTGCTCGGATAAGAACTCTAACTAACAATTGGGAAACGGTAACATAACCTGACAAATAGGTGACTTGTTGAGGTCACACCTAACATTTCTGGCGCCGCGAATAGGGACTCGCTGAAGAAACTACAAGAGGCGAACGAACATAAGGACGGAACGAAATGGTCGGGCACATCAAGAACCACAGACAAATCCTGCGCAGGTAAGAAAAGCTTTATTTTCTTATAAACTCTGTGCTTCTTAGATTTGTGCCCACCTGATCTGTCTGAATTGTTCTTCAGGTAAACACCAACCTCTGTAGTAAGTGGGTCTTGAACTTAATATTTTGGCTTATGTTACCGTTGTTTCTTGTCTGTCTACTTGTCATCTGTCTGTTGTGAATGAAATAAGCCCTGTTTGTATGGTGTGAATTGAAACATATATCATCCCAATGGGTAACGGAATGCGCCCTTAACTCGTGAGAGTACTTTGGGGGTCTGACACTTACGTTTGATATATGCCTTTTTGATTCATGAGCCTAAAAACGGGTTGAAAGTATAAGTCCTGACTGCCTCGATAAAGCAGGAATAAGAAACGAATGCTGAGAGATTCCATGGTAATGGGACGGAAATAAGGTCTCCACAAGTCCCGGAGACCTAGTCATATGTGTTTGGCCACCAAAAGGGAATGCTTGTATATGTTGTAGCCGTCAGTCTGGTCATAATATTTGTCAGTTGGCTAGCATATAAAGTAATTCGATTTCAGAAATCTCATCCAGGAGAGGTTTTTAATATTTTGGCACCCTAGGAGGAGAAGGCAACGAGACACTTAGTAAGTGATCCAAACGCCACCTAGGCAGGACTGTCAAAATGGGCCAGACACATGGTAAACCCCAGGAGGAATCTCAGAAATGTTATGCTGTTAAAGACATAATTACAATGTTGTATGGGAAGGATAAGGCACAGGGCACGAATAGAGTTCTCAAGAAATTGGGGATGGATGGAGAAAATGGATTAAGTGTAGAAGGTTGGGAAGAAATAAAGAAAGACAGACAGGGAGAGATATTGCAGAACAGATGGGTATCACAAATACAATGTTTAATTAAGGTTTCCAACAGGGCTAAAGAGGAGGGATGGGAGTATTGTCAGGAAAAGGGTGGATGGGATATGAAGGTCCGACACAAAAGTCTTCCTTCTGCTCCCGGCGATAGGGTTAATACGGAAGGTACTCCACCTCCTTATAACACCACCACACCAGGTAATGAAAGACCAAAACTTTATCCTTCCTTAAGAGGAAGAGGATGGGTATGCCGAGTATGCGGTACCCAGAACCCAGACTGGGCACAGGAATGTGTGCATTGCGGCGCTCAAAGACCAGAGCCCGTAGCTCCAGTCCATAGTCGGACTAGGGTAATACAAGTAAAAAGGTCCAAATGCGGGTCAAGCAGGACAGCCACCTACAGTGACCCGACAAGTCGTTCTGAGGACATGGACACCTTGGTCGGCTGACACTCTTATGGCATTAATACAGAATGCTCCTGATCCCGTAGCAAAACCTGCCGCATTCTGTAGATTCGTGACACAATTACTAGACACACATGAAGCAACTTGGCAAGATGGGGAAGATATATGTAGACATAAAATGACACTGACGATGTTTAATCAATTTATGAATGAAATTGCTCCACATAGACCACAAGGGGATCCAGCGGCAGATCCGCCAGGAGTACATCCTCGTCATATAGACTCTAGACCCCTGTTTATTGCTCAGCTACGAGAATTTTGCCAAGGGAAACAGCAGGAAAGGGGTTCGACAGCGCCCATAAAACAGGCCCCAGGTCAGACTGTTACAGAATTTTACCTCAACATGGAAAGCATGATGGCTGACGAAGGTCTAGATTTAGCCTTACCCGTCACCATTAGGGCTTTCAATCGACAGTTTATGGAAGGACTAGTACCCCAAATAGGTGACAAACTGAAGGCATGTACTCCCGAATGGAGAGCCATACGGGACAGAGGAACATTGTTGCAGAAAGCACAAGGCATAGAGGCTGATTTAGCAGAAACTAAACCCAGAAGGACACCGGGAGTTAACACTGTTGCCCGGGTCAATGAAGGAGGGAATTCCTCCCGTAAACCTCTTACCTGTTATTACTGCAACAAGGTGGGACATATAAAAAGAGACTGTAGGAAAAGGATAAAAGACGAACAGGAAGGAAACACGGACAGAGACACGAGGGACTACAGACAGAGGCGTACCAATGATAGGGACGATCCGACCGCATGACTTGCCCCAGTCCTAGCTGAATCAGAGAACAAAATGCTCCACATGTTGATGAAGGTGGAAGGTAAACATATTCCTTGTTTGGTTGACACAGGAGCGTCACGCAGTCTGTTGTCTGATTCAGTAGTCCCTCCACACATGACGTCCCGTGACACCATACCCATAAGTGGTTATGACGGACTCCTGACTGATGCCCCACTGACTAAACCTTAAAAGGTAAAAATAGGAGAATGGCTACCGCCTGACACTTGTGTATTGTTGCAATATGTAGATGACCTATTGTTATGTTGTCCGGATAACGATACTTGTTTAAAAGCCACTCTCTCATTGTTACAATTCCTGGCTGAAAAAGGGTGCAAGGTGAATAGAACTAAGTTACAGGTATGCCAGAAAAAGGTTGTCTTTTTGGGCCACTGTATATCCCAGGGTACTCGACATCTTACTGAAGAACGAGTCCAGGCCATAAGACAAATGAATGTCCCACGCAATTTTAAGCAACTTCGTATGTTTCTGGGAATGGTATCATATTGTAGACAATGGATACCACATGCCAGTTCTCTGATGCAGCCATTATATGATTGCTTGAAAATAGTACCCTATGTACTCACAGAAGCAGGTCATGAATCTTTTAGCACCTTAAAAAGGTTACTAATTTCGGCACCTGCGATCGGGATCCCTGATTATACCAAAACATTTCATTTGTACATTGCTGAAATCACGGGACACGCAACAGGGGTGTTGACACAACAACACATCAAACAAAAGCCGGTAGCATACTTCTCGGCGGCTCTCGATCCTGTCTCTAGAGGATCACCGTCCTGTGTACGAGCAGTTGCAGCAGTGTCAATTATCATTGACAAATTCTCAGAAATTGTCTTAGACAATCCTGTAGTGGTACATACCACACATGACATACACGCCATCTTATCACAGGTCCAACCAAAACACATATCAATGGCAAGGCAGCTGCGTCTACAATGCACTTTGCTCCTACCCCCCAATGTTACCTTTCAGCGATGCACTTCTTTTAACTTAGCACAGCTTTTACCATTACAGACAGATTTGACAGGGGGGAGTAATGATGATAATGGTGTAGACACAGCACAAGATACTCAGGATTCTGACACACTTTCATTTCATGACATAACATCTGATGAACACGATTGTTTCCAACTTATGGAACAAGAAACCACGGGGTTCCCACATGTCACAGACATACCCATTGCAAATGCAGAACACACACTGTACATAGATGGTAGTAGATTTGCCGATGACAAAGGTAAATATCACACAGGTTATGCTGTGGTAACGGACACACAGGTAATTGAGGCAAAGTCACTACCAGCACACATGTCGGCATAAGAAGCGGAACTAACCGCTCTAGAGAAAGCCCTAGAACACTTAGAGGGACAAGAAGGGAACATTTACACTGATTCCGCATACGCCTACGGTGTGGCACATGATTATGGCCACATATGGAAAGCTAGAGGTTACCTTACAGCAGCAGGCACACCTGTTAAACATGGGGAAGGAATCAAAAGAGTCCTGAACAATCTTCAAAAGGTTATAAGAGTAGCCATCATGAAGATAGCGGCACACACGAGCGCAAAAACAACTGAGGCAAAAGGAAACGCATTTGCAGATTTAACTGCAAAGAAGGCAGCTCTAGGGGAAGTAAGCCCTGAGACCTTAGCCACGGTACAGGTGAGTATGCCCGAAACCACATGGCAGCAGCTAATGGAACTACAGGAACAAGCAGGGGCTATTGAGAAGGACCGTTGGGTTAAGGAGGGAGCTGCACCAGGCCTTGACAATGTATGGAGAGAAGGAGACAAAATATGTCTACCCGCTTCTCTATACCCCGCAATGGCAGCGGCTGTTCACTTACCCACTCATGTCAGCTCCAATTCTATGTATAGGATTGTAAGCCAAGGATGGCTAGCCCCTGGATTCAGTAGTACTGCAAGGAACTACTGTGCTGCATGCCAAATCTGTCTGATTAATAACCCAGGACAGAGAGTGAAAACCCCACGTAAACATCAGGTTCGGGCCCAATATCCCTTTCAGAGACTGCAGATTGACTACATACAAATGCCTAAGAGCGGCCCCTTTGAATTTGTTCTCGTGTGCATCTGCCTATTTTTCAGGCTGGTCCGAAAGTTATCCTGTGAAATCAGCTACGGCAAAAGCCACCGCCAAGAAACTGATTACTGAACTGATACCTAGGTTTGGTCTCCCAGAAACAATAGAATCAGATAGGGGGACACATTTCACGGGAGAAATAATGCAAAATGTGATGGCAATGTTAGGGGTTCAACAAAGTTTTCATACTCCTTACCACCCACAGAGTTCAGGATCAGTAGAAAGAGTAAATGGTACAATCAAGCTGAAAATACAAAAAGCTATGCAGGAGTTGAACAAACCATGGCCTGAGTGCCTAGCTTTACCTTGTTTCTCTATTAGGTACACCCCAACAGGAAAAACAGGGTTATCCCCATATGAAATACTGTTTGGAAGTGCACCTAGATTAGGTTTATATTTTCCTCAAAGTATGCAATTACAATGTGATAGTTTAACTACGTATGTAATACAGTTGCAACAGCGTCTGACTAAAATCCACAAGAGTGTGTATTCTTCTCTTCCAGTCCCTAATTCTGTCACAGGTACACACGATCTACAACCAGGAGACTATGTGTATGTAAAGAAACATACCAGAAAGACACTGGAACCAAGGTTTGAAGGTCCTTTCCAGGTGCTATTGATTACAGCAACCTCAGTGAAATTGGAAGGGAAACCTACCTGGATCCACGCTTCTCATTGTAAAAAGGAGCCAGTTGGCAAATGACAACATGTATCTTTTTATTGTTTCAGTAATTCTGGCTAATAGTTTGGTTACCTCACAGAATAAAATACACAAGGATGAAGGATTTTCTAAAAAAATGTTATTACTGAAGTTTAAATATGCTTATGCCCAGAAGTCAGGATATGAGAAATGTTGGATTTGTAGCAAATTACACCCCAGCACAGCAAGTATACCACTGATGGCAGTTCCTATAAACTATACTGATCTTGCTAACAGTAGCATTAACAATTAGAATTACATGAATTAGCAATTGAAAGTATGAGTGCAGCACTGACAGGACTCTGTGAAACTACTGAGGACTATGAGTGCTGTACTTGGATACATAACACCAGCATTGAGGTACCTGATTATTATGACATCATTGCACAACACCGTACGGAAGTAAAGAATTTACAAGAGAAGGCCCGAAATATTGGTCGCGACTGGGATCCGTTTGGTGGAACTTTTAGTTTCTCAGGGTTATTCTCTTGGGTTAAGAAGGCAGCAATGACAATTATAGTGGTGCTCTTATTCGTATTTTTCTTTTATGCATGCTTTAAACTGTTTATGTGCTTTTGCAAGAAAGCCAAGGTAAATGATGCGGAAAAGATGGAACTTTTGTGAAGATAGGTAGATTTAGATCCTTGACATCACCCATCTGTCAGAAAAGCCACTCTTCCTGAATTTTAGATGTTGGTACTGTCCAGGGGGATGGGTGTATACCCCTCTGACAACTCGCGGTCAGGGAGAGTACTCTGGATATAGGCTGACTAGAACTTGTTCAGGTGGACCCAGGGCAAGAGGGAGGGGTGATGTCAAAGGGGGAAATGTAAGGATTAAGGGGTGTCTAAACAAAATGGTTGACCTTATGTCTTACTAAATACTTGTATTTTTCTATCCTTCTCTGTAAAATAAGGATTCGTCATCTATTGTCACGTACTCATCAAGAAGAGGCCGCATCAGCCCTAAAAAGCAGTCTACGCCCAGAAGATTGTCTTATCAGCTGATAACACCCGGAGAATTGTCTTTACTTTGAAAATGTTGTTTTTTTTTACATTTGCTGATGTTTGCCCTTTTCTGTCTATAAAAGATGTAATAAAGAAGCCTCAGAGCCAGAGTCAGTCAGAGACAGTCAGAGTTAACGACGGACTTCTGAGCAGAAATACTGAATAATATCTCCGTGTCTCTTTGCTCGGATAAGAACTCTAACTAACAATTGGGAAACGGTAACATAACCTGACAAATAGGTGACTTGTTGAGGTCACACCTAACAGTACCACTGCTGCAAATCAGTACTCACCACTGCTGCCAATCAGTGTCCACCACTGCTGCCAGTCAGTGCCCCCCACTGATGCCACTCAGTGCCCACTACTGCTGCCAATCAATGCACACTACTGCTGCAAATCAATACTCACCACTGCTGCCAATCAGTCCTGAGTACCACTGCTGCCAATTATTGCCCACCACTTCTGCCAATTAGTGCCCACCACTTCTGCCAATTAGTGCTCACCACTGCTGCCAATTAGTGCCCACTACTGCTGCCAATCTGTGCCCATCCGTTTCTCCTCATCAGCTATCAGTGTCGCCTATCAGTGCCTATCATTGAGGAAGAAAAATTACCTGTTTGCTAAATTTTATAACAAACTATGAAAAAGTTTTTTTTTTTTGGTGTTTTTTCATTTATTTTGCAAAAAACGAAGAAACCCAGCGGTGATTAAAGTGGATGTAAACCCTTACAAACCACTTTGACCTGTAGGTTACCTGTAGGTCCAAGAAATATCTCCTAAACCTATACGGTTTAGGAGATATTTACCCAAAGACAGCGGCGCGCAGGCACACTGGGCAGGCCACAGATCGCGGTGATATGCCGCGAGTGTCGGCTCCCGTGCGCATGCGCGGGAGTGACGCCATCGCGGCTCCGGCGAATCACAGCGCCGGAGCAGCGAGACCCAGAAGTCACTCGGGGATCCGTGGCAGCGGCGAGGAGGAAGACGAAGGACCGCTTCGGGGGCTTCGTTCTCAGGTAAGTTATTCATAATGAGCTAGTATGCTATGCATACTAGCTCATTATGCCTTTGCCTTACAGGGTGTCTTGTTTTTTTTGCCTTTACTTCCTCTTTAAATACCACCAAAAGTAAGCTTTATTTACGTGAAAAAAATGCTAAAAGTCTCATTTGGGTGCAGTGTTGTATGACCGCGCAATTGCCATTTAAAGTGTGACAGCGCTGACAGCTGAAAATTGGCCTGGGCAGGAAGGGGGTAAAAATTCCCGGTAGGCAAGTGGTTAAAAATCTATAAAAGTTGGTCAAAACTTTTATAATATCTAAAGTGTTAAAAATAGGGTAAAGTTCTGCCTTGGTGAAGAAGACACGTTGCAGGGGGGACATCACGTATCTGGTGAGGTATGTGTTGTGCACGTTTCCGCTCCCCCAACATCTTTGTCATAGAACAGCAACTCTGCAACATCGTATCCTTCACAGTCACGTGACACAGCCAAGCAAAAAACAAAAAACCCTCCAGCTTCCGCGTTTTTTGCGTTCCACGCCTCGCCGATCCCGCCCCTGCCCTGAAACGCACGCGGGCCGTGATTGGCTGGAGAGGTAAGCGCGGGAAAAAAAACAAAAAAAAAAAAAACCTTTGCGCGATGGACGCCTGCGAGGTGGAGTTCCTGGCGGAGAAGGAGATGGTGACCGTCATCCCCAACTTCAGCCTGGACAAGGTCTACCTCATCGGGGTGAGCTTCACCGGCTGGGGCGGGAGAGGCGCTGCGGAGAGTGTTGGCGCTATAGAAGGGGGCGATGATATGCTGGGAGCTCACATAGACCTGTGTGTCCTTGTATTGTACAATGCTGTGGTGTATGGCGGCGCCATGGGAGCCAGCGGTGACCAGGAGCAATGATATTCTAATGGGGGACCTGTCGTGCCTCACTTTGTACAGCGCTATGGACTATGCGGGTTCTATAGATGCCTGTAACCTCCATACAGAATGGTCTGTGCCTGTTCTACACCCCTTTCTCCCCCCCCCCCCCATAACCCCTTCATGCCTAAGGGTATTTCTGACACTTGTTGCTTACAAGTTAAAAATCTGTATTTTTTTTTAATATTTTTTTTGCTACAATGTTAATCAGAACCCCCAATATATATATATATATATATATATATATATATATATATTATAAAATTTTGCACGATTCTGGGCAAAATGAGAATCGCGTTCTTAGAATAAAAAGATCACGATTCTTGCAATATAAGATCTTTCATGTTATACAAAAAAAAAAGGGCTAACTTTTACTGGGGGGGGGGGAACGGTTTATTTTTTTTCAAAAACAATTGCATTTGAAATAATAATAAAACTAACCTTCGCACGACTATATAAATATATAAATAAAAAAAATCCTACGTCTATGATGAGTATTAAATAACGGGTATCAGATATGTATATATAAATAAAGTACATCAAAGTGCTGAAATAAAGTGCTAATATACAAGTAAAGTGTACGATCAACAATTAATAAATAGATGCGTATACAAGTGCAAATTGCAATAAAGGTGCTAAGAAAATGCAGCAGGGTCTATTAAATCAAAATTAAAGTCCATCGTGGTCCTGCGCAACAAAAATTTGTGTATAAAACAATATAGCAATCATAAAGTGATAAGTGCGAATAGGTAAAACGGAATAAAAGCACTAATAATAGTCCAAAATTTTAAGGGCTATGGACTATTATTGGTGTTTTTATGCCGTTTTACCTATTCGCACTTATCACTTTGATTGCTATATTGTTTTATACCCATTTTTTTTTTTGCTCAGGGTCACTATGGACTTGAATTTTATTTGAAAGACCGTTGCGCAAATACAGTGTGACATAAAATATTACAACCACCGTTTTATTCTCTAGTGCATCTACTAAAAAAAAAAATTATATATATATATATATATATATATATATATATATATAATGTTTGGGGGTTCCAAGTAATTTTCTAGCAAAAATTTTTTACTCAAAAATAATCAAGCCCTGATATAGAGAGCCCCCTTAAAGTGGTTGTAAACCCTTACAACCAACTTTGACCTACAGGTAAGCCTAGATTAAGTCTTACCTGTAGGTCCAAGAAATATCTCCCAAACCTACACGGTTTAGGAGATATTTGCTGAAAGACAGCCACCACTGTCTACAGCGCATGCGCCGTAGACAGCGGTGCACTGAGCGCGCCACGGTCAGCGGCGATATGCCACGAGTGGCGGCTCCCGTGCGCATGCGTGGGAGTGACGTCATCGCGGCTTCGCCGAATGACAGCGGCGGAGCAGTGAGACACACCGAGAAGATGGACGCTCGGAACTACAGGGGACAGCGGTGACATCGCTGGCTCCTGTGTCAGGTAAGTGACACATAATGGGCTACTATGCGATGCATAGTAGTCCATTATGCTTTACCTTTGCAGGGAATGTAAGAGGAAGTAAAATCATCAGGGTTTACTTCCTCTAAGTGGTTAAAGAGGAAGTAAACCCTGATGGGTTTACTTCCTCTTTTTTTCCCTGCAAAGGTAAAGCATAATGGACTACTATGCATCGCATAGTAGCTCATTATGTGTCACTTACCTGACACAGGAGCCAGCGAAGTCGCCGCTGTCACCTGTAGTCCGCCGCATCCATCTTGGTTGTGGCGTCTCTCGCAGCTCCGACGAATGACAGCGGAGAAGCCGCGATGATGTCACTCCCGCGCATGCGCACGGGAGTCGCGTCTCGGAGCTCCGACGCTGCCATTCGCCGGAGCCGCGATGACGTCACTCCCGCGCATGCGCACGGGAGTAGACAAATTTGGCAAATCCATTCTTGGACTTGCCGCATTTAGTGCGCCTGCGCGCCGCTGTCTACGGCGCATGCGCCGTAGACAGCGGTGCCCATTTTCGGGCAAATATCTCCTAAACCATATAGGTTTAGGAGATATTACTTGGACCTACAGGTAAGCCTTAATCTAGGCTTACCTGTAGGTCAAAGTTGTTTGGAAGGGTTTACTTCCATTTTAAACTTTTTTCACTTACACAAAGTTTATCCCATTGACAAATTGTTACAATGTTTATACTTCAGTTCAACTGATAAATAATGTTTTGATTCTTGGCAGACTGCCCAGTTTTTCTCAAATCGCCTTTCAGGACAACCCCGGAGAGAGTGTAGCTCCACCTTGTAATTAGGAAACACATGCCCACTTTAAAAACACCTCCTCTTCCTCCATGGCTTCAGTTATTGTGTTTCCTCCTTGGAGGAAGCATGTGCCTGAACCAGGGAGAGCTACACTCTCTGCAGGGGAGTAAGGCTTACCTTTCGTTGCAGGTTGTTTCTTTTTGACCCCCAGCAGCATCTCCACGGGGAGAGGACTCCTGGAGCTCCTGGTCCCGCCATCTCACGGGAGTAAGGACCCTCGGAGTGCCGGCGTCGGGTGCCCGGTGTCCGCTGGTTAGCGCAGGGAGGGCTCTGTTGCTGGCGGAGGCCGCTGCAGGTCAGCGGCATGGCTCCGTTTTCGGCGCCGGGTCCAGGGCGGTGACGGCGTCGTTCACGGTGACGCGCGGGCGCTCTGAGGGGGCGTGGCGCAGTGGTTCAAGCGCTTGGAACGCAGGGATCATGGGGCGGGTCAGGTGACCGCGTGCTTCCGCTTCCGGCCGGCCCTGATGACGCGGCGGCCGGGAAAATTTTAAATGACAGAGCTGTTTGTGATAGCTGCCTCACTCAAACGATGGAAGAGTGTAAGCCAGCTATGGCGGAGACAGGCGCCCCTAGCACCGGTCCAGCCCAGGTACGTAAGGTGCACTGGCACCCTCTGCTTTACTGTTGGGCTATGTCTTTGTCTGTTCCCCCCTCTTGGGGGCCTGTCGCTGCAGGTCAGAGGTGGACTTCGCTCTGACCTTTTGCAGCCTAGTTCTGGGGTCTCACTAGTGGTCTGTTTGGTGGTGGGTCTCTGCACTGGCTTGGTGTTAAGCAACTGGTTGTTGAGAGCTTTTAGTGAGTTAAACCTGTATGTCGTTTCAGGAAAAATCACTAGGAAAAGCTAGACCAGGTCAGGGAAAATGTCCTTCTTGCAAGACCCCCCAGAAGGCAATGTGCAGAAATTGTATCAGAGAATTGGTGGAAGAGGAAACATCTCAACAATATAAGGATTTGTTTTCTTCGGTTAAAGAGCTGACAAACTCCTTGAGTTCAGTCAGGTCCATCCTGATACAAAACCCTCCCGCACAGACCGAGCCTCAGAACTTACCGCCCAGCCCCAGGGCGTCGTCATCCAGACAGGTGGAAACTGAAGAGTCTGGAGACGAAGGGGGTAGTACTCTCATCTCCTTCAGGGATTCTGAGGAGGAGGAAGAGGAAGAAGATAGCAGGGGCTCCAAATTCAAGCTATCACTAGAGGAAGTAGATGATATTCTTAAAGCAATCTACACTACTCTAGAAATTCAAGAAGAAAAAGTACAACTGTCAGTTCATGACAAAATGCACCAGGGGTTGGACGAAACAAAACGGAGAGTTTTTCCAGTCCACAGGGTCCTCTCAGACTCAGCGAGAAAGGAGTGGAAGGACCCAGAAAAAGCCCCTTTCTTCTCTAAAGCTCTCAAGAGAAGGTTTCCCTTCGAAGATAAGGACTCAGAGGTTTGGAACAAGAAACCCAGAGTCGATGCAGCTTTCTCGCAGGTATCCAGACGAACGGATCTAGCCTTTGAGGATATGGGGATCCTTAAAGACCCAATGGACAAAAAAGCTGACTCCATCCTTAAAAAGGCTTGGGATGCTGCGTCAGTCAGTCTAAAACCAGCAATGGCAGCTACGGTAGTGGCCAGGAATCTGGAATGTTGGGTAGAGAAGCTGAAAAGCCATATTGAGGCGGGGACACCCCGCAAGGATCTCTTAGAGTCCTTTCCAGTGATCCTGAATGCAGTCAAATACATGGCGGATGCATCAGCAGAATCGGTTAAACTGGCCGCTAGGTCTTCGGCTCTTGTAAATTCAGCCAGGAGAGCAGTTTGGCTGAAAACATGGTCTGGGGACACTGCTTCTAAGGTCAAGCTGTGTGGTCTTCCCTTCTCGGGTGACTTGCTCTTTGGTCCCGATTTAGAGTCTGTGCTGGATAGAACAGCCGATAAAAAGAAGGCTTTTCCAGTTAAGAAAAAGCAGATTGCCAAAAAGAATTTTCGTGCTTTTCAGCAGTCCCATAAAAAAGACCAGGAGCGCAAGAGCAGATGGGGTTCACAGAAGGGCAAAGGCAAGGGTGGAGTCCTCTTTAGATCTCCCCCAGAGCAGTCCCCTAAGAGCAAGTGACAATATCTCCCCAGTGGGGGGGGGAGACTGTCAGCTTTTCGCGAACAATGGGACAGGCTGTCTCCAAATCTGTTCGTGAAGAGCGTTGTCGATCAGGGGTACAGGTTGGAGTTTTCAGAACTACCCCCGAGCAGGTTTTACGTGACAACATTGCCAAGGGATCAGGAGAAGGCCTCTGCAATGAAGCTTTTGTTACAGGAGCTGATACAGCAAGAGGTTCTGATTCAAGTCCCAGTAAACCAGCAGGGCGGGGGTTTTTATTCACATATTTTTCTGGTGAAAAAACCCTCAGGGAAGTACCGTCTAATCCTGAATCTGAAATTCCTGAACAGGTTCATTCGGTACAAACATTTCAGGATGGATACAATTTTCTCCATCACAAAGCTGTTGACCCCAGAATGCTTCATGGCATCCCTGGATCTAAGGGATGCCTACCTTCATATACCAATTCATCAGGCATCGCAGCAGTTCCTGCGCCTGGCATTGAAGGTGGGGAGTTCGGTATGGCACCTCCAATTCAGGGCTCTGCCGTTCGGACTCTCGTCCTCTCCCAGGGTCTTTACGAAGATTATGGCAGAGGCTTTGGAGCCCCTGAAATTGAAGGGATTCCAGTCGTCCCTTACCTGGACGACCTTTTGTTTTTTGCAGACTCCAGGGAGCAGGTCCTAGTCAATCTCCAGAGGGCCCAGTCTCACCTCGAGGGCCTGGGATGGCTTCTAAATCTAGAGAAGTCAATCCTGACCCCCTCACAGGAAATGAAATTTCTGGGGTATACGTTAAATTCGATTCTCCAGAAAGTTTTCCTGCCGTTGGAAAAACAGGAAAAGTTGCAGCTAGCTGTACAGTGGATACAGAGCAACCAGACAGTCTCAGTCAGGACGGCTATGGCAGTTCTGGGCCTGCTTACGGCAGCAATCCCGGCTGTTCAGTGGGCCAGGTTCCATTCCAGACCCCTTCAGAGGGAGGTTCTGTCAAGCTGGTCCCATCAGGATCCTTTGGAAAAACAGCTAAAAATTTCGTCAAGGACGAAAAGGGCTCTTTGGTGGTGGAGAGACCAGGCAAACCTCTCAAGGGGCCTGGTGTGGACCTTTCCTGTGGACAAGCGCCTTACTACAGACGCAAGTGGCTGGGGAGCCCATCTGGATGGTCAGACATCTCAGGGGGTCTGGTCCAAACAGGAAGCTCAAAGATCATCCAACTGGAGGGAGTTGAAGGCGATCTTTCTGGGATTAGTGGCCTTTCAGCAGAGTTTGGGAGGCCACCATGTCCAGGTGTTGTCAGACAACACAACAGCGGTTACCTACATTATGAAGCAAGGGGGAACCAGAAGCAGGAGCTTGATGGAGCTGGCCAATCTGTTGTTAGCCTGGGCAGAGCAGAACACAGCCTCACTATCGGCAGTGCATCTGAAGGGCTCTCAGAATTTGTTTGCGGACCTCCTAAGCAGGCGCAAATTGCTAGAGGCAGAATGGAGTCTGAATCAGGAAGTGTTCCTGATGATATCCGAGGCCTGGGGGGTTCCACAGGTAGACCTTTTTGCCAGCCAGCAGAACTCAAAGGTGGACCGATTCTTTTCTCTTCACCGAGGAGATGCAGCAATAGGGTTGGATGCATTGGCTCACCCCTGGCATTACCAGCTGTGCTACGCCTTTCCCCCCTTTCCTCTAATTCCACTAGTACTGAGGAAATTCAGGGAAGAAAGGACAGACTTAATACTAGTCACTCCTTTTTGGCCAAAAAGGCCCTGGTTCGCGGGTCTTCGAAACCTAGCCTCGAAGCCCCCATGGAGGCTACCACTCAGAAAAGATCTGTTATCCCAGGGGACAGTAAGTCATCCAGAGGTGGAACTCCTACAGCTAACCGCCTGGTTTCTGAAGAGGACCTATTAAAAGCCAAAGGTCTCTCAGATAAAGTAGTAAAGACCCTGCTGTCTAGTAGGAAGGCAGTTACACAGGCAATTTACATGAAGGTCTGGAAAAAGTTCAACTCCTGGTGCAGTTCTAGAGAACTCAAGGTCAAGAGCACGGTGTCCGTCTTGGAGTTTCTCCATGAAGGAATGGAGAAGGGTCTCGCAGCCAGTACCCTGAAGACTCAGGTGGCTGCCTTATCAGTTTTCTTTGAAAAGACTTTATCTAAAGAAACTTTAAT
Organism: Lithobates pipiens; assembly: GCF_037356315.1. NCBI lineage: Eukaryota > Metazoa > Chordata > Amphibia > Anura > Ranidae > Lithobates > Lithobates pipiens. Next base: position 27,555,288 of record NW_027507686.1, read on the forward strand.
TTCTAGATTTTTTTAGGGCTCTTGCTCGAAATAGACCAGTAGCCCTTAAAGACTTTCCCAGTTGGGATTTGTCTACAGTTTTACAGGGTCTCTCGGGAGCACCGTTTGAACCCTTACAGGAAGCTTCTTTACAGAAGGTGGTTTTAAAAACAATCTTTTTGGTGGCCATCACCTCGGCCAGGAGAGTCAGCGAGCTCCAAGCTCTAGCTATTATAGAACCCTTCCTTAGAATTTATCAGGACAGGGTGGTACTGAGGACGGATCCAGCATTTCTACCGAAAGTATCCTCAGCTTTCCATCGATCGCAGGAAATAGTGTTACCTACATTCTCTGCAACCCCAGCAAATGCAGGAGAGGAAGTTTTTCACACATTGGATGTGAGAACGTGTCTATTACAGTTTCTGAAAGTTACTAAAGATTTTAGAAAATCAAACGCCCTCTTCGTGATATTCTCTGGATCACGCAAGGGGGAGAAAGCTTCTAAAAGTACGCTGGGTAGGTGGCTTAAGTTGGCTATAACAGAAGCCTATAAAGCAAAAGGAGAAATACCTCCCTCAGGTATTGCTGCCCACTCTACTAGATCCACGGCAGTTTCCTGGGCTGAAAGGGCCGGTGCAACGCCTGAACAAATCTGCAAGGCTGCCACTTGGTCCAGTTATTCGACATTTCTCCGGCACTACTGGTTAAATCTACTGTCTGCAGCAGATCAGGCCTTCGGCAGGAAGGTACTGCAGGCAGTAGTCCCGCCCTAGGGTAAGTTTCTCGGTTATCCTCTCCGGGGTTGTCCTGAAAGGCGATTTGAGAAAGACTAAGTTAGACTTACCGGTGACGGTATTTCTAAGAGCCTTTCAGGACAACCGTTACTTCCCTCCCTAGGTTATGCTTAGTAAATGTATTAAGTTCTACCATGGTGTTGTGCTTTCTGTGCTTTGTTTTCCAGCGTCGGAAGGCCACAATAACTGAAGCCATGGAGGAAGAGGAGGTGTTTTTAAAGTGGGCATGTGTTTCCTAATTACAAGGTGGAGCTACACTCTCTCCGGGGTTGTCCTGAAAGGCTCTTAGAAATACCGTCACCGGTAAGTCTAACTTAGTCTTTCTCTTCTTTTCTTTTGAGGGCTGTGGCTTCAGAAGAGCAGAGAGAATTCTTTGCATAGAAAAAATTGTGGAACACTTTAGTCAAGATTGTTATAACGATTCTTGACAATTAATTGTGCAGCTCTAATTTATATATTTTTATATATATATATATATATATATATATATATTTTTTTTTTTTAAATAGCGATCATTTCAATATTTCATGTCACACTGTATTTGTGCAGCAGTCTTTCAAATGCTATTATTTTGTAAAATATACACTTTAATTAATAAAAAAAAAACACTAAAGTTAGCCCATTTTTTTTTTTTTTTTTTTTTTGTAGAATGTGAAAGATGCTGTTACGCCAAGTAAATAGATACCTAATAATAATCATGTTACGTGAAAAAGAGGGAATAGGTATTGCGCCGCTTTTATTAAAGTGGAGGGCCACCCAAAAAAAAAAAAATACATTCATATTCATTATTAAAAAAACATTTGAAGGGAAAAAAACATTTTTTTTTTTTTTTACTCACCAGACACCCCTGTTGCTAGGCAGTCTTCCTAATCTGCCTCTTCCTATTCCGCTGAGCTGTTTCTTCAATCCTTCCTCCTCGGTGATGAGCGGCCTCGTTGTCTTTTAGGACACGTGTGTGTGTCCCAGGAAACAACAGGGCCATTCACAAAGCGCTGCTTGGCTCGCACAGTAGGAAACGGGCAGTGAACCCGCAAGGCTCCACTGCCTGTTTTCCCTTAGGATGGCGGCACCAGCACCCGAGCCAATGATGGATTGGCCTCGGGGGGCAGCCGACATCGTAGGCTTGCTGGACAGGTAAGTGACCTTATTAAAAGTCAGCAGCTACAGTGTTTGTAGCGGCTGACTTTTTACAAAAAACAAAACTCCCGGAACGCCCCTTTAAGAGGTGACCTACAACCTCTAAATACTTGAGGGGTGTGTGTCACGGGTGCATTCAGTGCAAGAAGTGACTAAAAGTGCAGGAAATAAATATTTGTATATTCACAAAAAATCCTACTGTGTAAACTTCCTAAACGCTTATATATAATGCATATTATGTTAAAAAAAAAAAAAAATAAACACAATCCTGTGCGGAGCGCTCCAGATGACATCCCATTGACGAAATGTGTAGGGCCGTACTATACAGTGTCCGGTTTTGCGCCGTGGAGCGCAGATCGCTCCGGTTTCCTGTTTTTATACACTGTTTTCGCTTTTAATGATTTTTATTAAATGTGAGTACCCTTCAGTATTAATAAATTTTTGGATATTTGTACGGTATCACACCATGGAGTCTCTTTCCTCTCCTTTTAGTCACTTTTTGCACTAAATGCACCCGTGACACACACCCCTCAAGTATTTAGAGGCTGTAGGTCACCTCTTAATAAGAGCAGCGCCATACCTATCCCCTCCTTTTCACAAATTTCTTCTAGATTTACCTTGGGATGAATTTATTGATAGAAGCTGCAGCTCATTTTTCATCATAAGCATGGGGGGTCTGATAATTTTGTTTCACCCAATGTGTTGCGCTTTAAAATTGCGCATGCTTGTGGATGGCGACAAACTACGGTACTGAAAAATCTCCATAGGTGACGCTTTAAATTTTTTTACAGGTTACCTGTTTAGAGTAACAAAGGAGGTTTAGTGCTAGAATTATTTCTCTTGATTTAACATTCATGGTGGGGAAAAAAAGACAATCGTGAATATAAATAAACAAACCCAAAAAAACCCGTAAAGTTAGCCCAATTTTTTATTTTTTTTTGTATAATGTGAAAGATGTTACGCTGAGTAAATAGATACCTGACGTCATGCTTTTGAAATTGCGCACACTTGTGGAATGGTGAAAAACGACGGTATCTAAAAAATCTCCATAGGCGATGCTTTAAAAAACATTTAACGGTTACCAGGTTAGAGGTACAGGGAAGCGCTAGATAGGGCTGCAACAAACGATTATTTTCATCGTTTGTTGGCCGATTATTGTTTCGATTAATCGTATAATAACCTTAAAAGACCTCCAGATCCCCCTTTTGCACTTAAGGTATTCAGATTGCCCAAAACGGCGATTCTGAATACTGTAATTTTTTTAAAAATCAGGGCCATTGGCAGCCGGGTAAACCGTCGTAACGTTGCTTCTGTGTTTTTACATAGGAGACTGGAGAAAAGCTTTTTTTTGTTCCAGTCTCAGCCTAGCGAATTGTGCATTGGGTCTCCCGGTGGGGAGGGGGAGGACAACCCCTTCCACTCATTTAGGCTAACAGCTGAGCGGCTTCTAGCCACATCGGTTGTGTTATCCCTAAAGAGCCAACCGCCCGCTCTAAAAAAAAAAAGAAAAAAAAAAAATCATCATCCCGGTATAACCCCTTAAAGCCGAGGCTGCATATGTGCGTACGGTCGGTGCTAAGGGGTTATACAGCGCTATAAACTATGCAGGTGCTATAGAGGCCTGTAACATCTATACAGAATGGAAAGAGAGGACCCCCACCATGCCAACATCCAAGTATTCTATAAAAGGGTTGAAAGAAGTAAAAACACTCTTAAAGAAATTGCGGACTTTGTGGGAACTTTATTACAAAAAGTTTTTAAAACATGCAATAGACAGATAACACCCTTTACTTGACAAGGTCAACAGATACCCATTATTGCAAAGCGTGGAGGCATGGATCCTTTCAATGGTAAATATCTGTAAATCACACAGAAAAATTATGCGTTTGTATATGTGTGTATGTATGTATATATGTATATATATATATATATATTATACTATTCTGGATGGGTGATCAGGGATTATTTTTTTTAAACTTTGTTACAGTGATTACTATTATTGAGATGTCATGAATGAATTTAATTCATAACAGCTACAGTATGCTGACCTAGTGATCTAATGATCCCCTGCCCACAGCACAAGCTGCAATTGGTGGACACAGCGGTGACGGGAGCAGTGCTCTGCCTGCCCTTGGCTGGATGACATGTTTTACATCCAGCCTGCTCGCAGTAAATGCACTGATGGGGGACGGCAACTAGATAATAACCCCGATCAATAGTATAATGGGAGACTAAACAAGACAAGATGTACCGCGCCGTGGTACATTCCAATGTGACAGACGTGTGGGTGCGCGGCCCTGAAAGCAGGCAGTGTGTATTTGGGGCCGCACAGCTGTCAAATTTGGAGCAGCAGCAGCTGTGTCCCCAGCTGACATGAACGGGACGAGATGCATGGAACACCTCTGCATCCCCACGCAGGTAAACACGGCCCTCACACAGGTGTATGCTGCAGGCTATATTGGACTTTTTTTTTTTACAATCGGTAAAGTTTGGATTTCCATTAACGCTGACCGTTTTCCCTTCCCAGGGTGATTTGGGTCCATTCAATCCCGGTCTGCCTGTCCAGGTCCCGCTCTGGATGGCTATCAATCTGAAGCAGAGGCAGAAATGTCGCATCGTCCCCCCGGAGTGGATGGATGTGGGTAGGTGATATTTTGTCCTTTCACAGGTTGAGAATCACAGCAGCCCAGTACACCCATCTCCAACTGAAGTGGACAGCAGTCATAGCGGTTTTTATTTCCCTAGCATGTCTCTAATATTACATTACAGATACAAGTTTATGCCTAAGATAAATTGACAAAACCAACACGTTTAACAGGGCTCTGCCCCCTTCATCAGGGTACAAAGGAAATTAATTGAAACCATGGGGTTTGCACAACACCCATCGGCCAAATTGTTCATCTTTAAATGTATCTATTTTCAGAAAAGCTGGAGCAGATCCGGGACAACGAACGTCGAGAGGAGACCTTCACTCCCATGCCGAACCTGCATTACATGGAGCTCACTAAATTACTGCTGAACCAGTAAGTCATAATAACTTGAAGGTGATATTGTAATTGTACATTTATCTCAGTGGCATGTTAAAGGACTCTCTGTTGGGATAAAAGAAGTTAAGCAGCCACCTTGCATTGACTTAAAGGGTTAGTTCACCTCTCTGTACTTTAAAAAATAAAAAATAAAAAAAAATCTCCAATGCTTTTCATCACCCCCAGCACGCTGCAAGGCTCTTTGCTTTTTTTTTTTTTTTTTTAAAAGCCACCGCTTTCCCATTGTATACCTCCTGCACAGCCTGTCTGCCAAAAACTCTGTGGTCAAACCTCCCAATATTTTGACCTATTTGAATATTCATAATTGTGAAGTGGAAGGAAAGTGATAAATGGGTTTTCAACCCTTTTTTTTTTTTTTTTTGCAAATATGTGAAAAGTGTGGCATGCATTTGTATTCAGCCCCCTTTACTCCGATACCCCTAACGAAAATCCAGTGGAGCCAATTGCCTTCAGAAGTCACCTAATTAGTAAATAGAGTCCACCTGTGTGTAGTTTAATCTCAGTATAAATACAGCTGTTCTGTGAAGCCCTCAGAGGTTTGTTAGATAACCTTTAGTGATCAAACAGCATCATGAAGGCCAAGGAACACGCCAGATAGGTCAGGAATAAAGCTCTGGAGAAGTTTACAGTAGGGTTAGGTTATACAAAAAAAATATCCCAAGCTTTGAACATCTCACAGAGCTCTGTTCAATCCATCATCCAAAAATGTAAAGAGTATGGCACAACCGCAAACCTACCAAGACATGGCTGTCCACCTAAACTGACAGGCCGAGCAAGGAGAGCATTCATCAGAGAAGCATGGCAGCTCAGGTGGGAGAATCTGTCCACAGGACAACTATTAGTCGTGCTCTCTGGAAATCTGACCTTTATGGAAGAGTGGCAAGAAAAAAGTCATTGTTGAAAGAAAGTCATAAGATGTCCAGTTTGCAGTTTGTGAGAAGCCATGTGGGGGACACAGCAAACATGTGGAAGAAGGTGCTTTTGGTCAGATGAGACCAAAATTTAACTTTTTAGCCTAAAGGCAAAACACTATGTGTGGCGGAAAACTAACACTGCACATCACCCTGAACACACTATCCCCACTGTGAAACATGGTGGTGGCAGCATCATGTTGTGGGGATGCTTTTCTTCAGCAGGGACAGGGAAGCTGGTCAGAGTTGATGGGAAGATGGATGGAGCCAAATACTGGACAATCTTAGAAGAAAACCTGTTAGAGTCTGCAAAAGACTTGAGACTGGGGGGGAGGTTCACCTTCCAGCAGGACAACGACCCTAAATATACAGCCAGAGACTTCTCGCACATTTTATGGAGATGCCCAAGGGTCCAGCAGTACTGGGAGTTAGTGCTGAATCTAATTGGAAAGGTCACCATGATTGCTGTGCCTTTGGCTATGGAGGTTTGCATACTAGGACTCATTGAGCCCACGGTGCCGTCCACTGCTAAATGCACAATGATTAGTCTATTACTTTTCTATGCTCGCAGGAATATTGCTATGCACTAGAAAAAGTCAGAACCCCCTTCCATGGTGCAATGGAAACGCCTGGTGAACAACAGTCTTCCTCTATACAAAGATACCTACTTACACCAGGGCTGTCCAAAGAAATACGATAAGGTCTGGCACTCTTGGTTGGCTGACCCCGACACAGCCTAAATGGAGGAGGGGAGCTGGGCTGCTGACGGGACTCTGCTCCCCCCCCCCCCCCCAGGGTTTTAGGGGTGTTTTGTTCTCTTGTGAGTTCAAACAGGGGATCGAACATAATATGCCGGTTGAGTTGGGGCCACAAGTGACATACCCTTACAATTGTAGAATGTTGAAATGCCGTGTTGCAATGCATACTTTTATGTCAATTGATGACTCTTATATACTGTAAGCACTGTTGTTATAAGTGTGTCTGTTATAAAACTCTTAATAAAAATAAATAAAAAATATACAGCCAGAGCTACAATGGAATGGTTTAGATCAAAGCATATTCATGTGTTAGAATGGCCTAGTTAAGGTCCAGACCTAAATCCAATTGAGAATCTGTGGCAAGACTTAAATTGCTGTTCACAGACTCTCTCCATCCAATCTGACAGAGCTTGAGATATTTTGCAAAGAAGAATGGGCAGAAATGTCCCTCTCTAGATGTGCAAAGCTGGTAGAGACATCCCCAAAAAGACTTGCAGCTGTAATTGCAGTGAATGGAGGTTCTACAAAGTATTGAATACAAATGCACCCCACACGTTTCATATTTATTTGTAAAACACTTTGAAAACCATTTATCATTTTCCTTCCACTTCACAATTATGTGCCACTTTGTGTTTGTCTATTACATAAAATATATTTACGTTTTTTGTTTAACATTTCAAGGGGTATGAATACTTTCACGGTATGGAATAAAAATGGAAAGGTTTTATTTAGAAATTTTCAGGCAATTTATAATAACGGGGCTCAAAATTTCAAACCTCAGTGCAGCCTCACCAGTGCATGGGGGATCACAGGAATGAAAGCCGGCCGGATCACACAGAGCGGGAATCTCCTGCTCTGACACAGCTTGTATTTGAATCGCCCGGCGGCCGCTGTCACAGTCCTGCCTCCTGGACCGGCACCTATGATAGACAGCACACTGGTCCAATTTCCCGGCATTGGACTAGTGTGCTGTCTATCATAGGAGGCGGGACTTTGACAACGGCCACCGGGCAATTCAAATCCAAGATGTGTAACAGCGGGGGATCTCCGCTCTGTGTGATCTGACCAGCTTTCCTCTTCCTCTTCCCCAGTTTCCTGGCCAATCGCTGGCTCCCATTCAACCTTGCCTAGCTCGCCCCTCCTTCCGGGGCAGCCCCACACTCTCCCTAATCTAATTTCCACTCGCCAAATGCGAGCAGGCAAGTTGAAAGGTTTGAGGGTTGGTAATATATCCTTTTATATGTGCTTCAGCCCTCGTTCGCACTGGCGCGACTTGTCATGCAATTTGTCAGTTCCAAATCGAATCACAAGTCGCCCCCCCATTGCTGGCAATGAAACCCTTCAAATTGCTGCGATTTTGAAAAAGTTTCCTGCACTACTTCTTTCCAATTTCATTGCAACTTGTATACACTTCTGTTAAACAAAGTCGCAAGCCACAAAGAAATCGGAGGTACAAATTACACTGATCTGCGGCTTTGAAATCGCACTGAAGTAGCGCGATTTCAAAGCCACACTAGTGTGAACCGGGGCTTACTGCTCTTAGCTCAATAGAAATCTGTAGATCGGGATGTCGCCTAATATAAGCCAGTTTTAGTTGGCTCTACCTATAATTTATATGCAATTTATTTATTGCAGCAGTTCAATGGGGGTGGCGACTGTGCTGTCTGACTCAGCAGTGAGAGTTGTCGCCTACCGACTTGTACATGAAAAGCCTCTGAACATATGAAACGGCAAGCGGGTAAAAAACTGACAGGCTTTCACTAAATTTATTCTTGGGTGAACATCAATTAAAACAAGTGTACTGTCTGAAAATACCCTGGAGAGGTGTGTGTGTGTTTTTTTTTTTTTTTTTTTTTTTTTTTTTTTTTTAAACACTGTGTTGTTCGCAGCGCCTCAGACAACATCCCAAAAGCTGATGAGATCAGGACGCTCGTTAAGGACACGTGGGACACGCGAATCGCCAAACTCCGACTGTCTGCAGACAGCTTTGTGCGGGAACAAGAAGCTCACGCTAAGGTACCAATGTGTTTGACAGTGATACCGCTGGGAATGAGACGGTTAAAGCAGATCTGAGGCTTCTGGATATGTGATCTGTATATATTCCTATTTTATTTATTTATTTATTTTATTCCACCTAACTGGATAGAATTTTATTTTAAAGCTGAACTCTGCGAGATCTAAAGACTACCCTTTCAATGGGGTTCCCACTGCATGGGTTCAGTGCATTCTTGTCTAGGCAACTGTTATAAGGCAGTTTTACTTGCCACATCCCTTGACCCCAGCAGGCGCTCCCCTCTTCCCTCCAATGCACCACGTTGTGGGAGTGCCCTTGGCATCCTTGCTTACAATGCAGGACAGCAGGTTTTCCATCATACATGGTTGACACAGTGTGATCAACAGATTTGAAGAGAAGAGGCTTCAGAGGAAACCAGCCGCACACGGTGAAGGAGTCTGGGGCAGCCAGGGTCAGGGTAAGTAAAATTGCATTGTACTGATGTTCAAAACGTGGATATTTAACCCTTGCCGTGCAGGGGTGGCCCACTGCAAGGGTAATTTTTTAGTGCTACCTGGAGTTCAGCTTTAAAATGTATCCAAAGCAGCACTAGAGCACTAAAGGATTCAACTTTTTCAGAAGAAAAAAAAAAAAGGAAATAACACTGTAATGCCCATCCCTCCCGTTCCCCAATGTACTTGGTGATGAACTGTCAGTCTCCACGCAGCCATCACAGGGATTTGGGATCCCCATTCTTCTCCCTCTTTCTGCAGCACTTCCAGGATGAATCAGAATGATTCTCATTGGCCAGCCCAGAGAATAGGTGTGATCCATCCTGGAAACCCTGCAGAAAGAAGGGGTGAAGAATGGGGGTTTCAAATCCATGGATTGGTTGCGTGGGCACTGACTGGCTAATCATCCACAGAGGTATATACAGTGCAGTCTGGGGTAGGGTGTTCAGGGATGACCTTTTTCAGTTTTTCTGAAGAGGCGAACATACGCTTTAAAACGTATTCATTTGCCATTTGTGTCCTACTGGGGAGACTCTCCTCTCACTTTCTGACTTTGGGACACAACAGAAAGTGGAAGGAAATCCCCACTTATTTGTAACTAGAAATGAGCTTGGATTGTCCTCTGAATTCTTCTCTCTAGCAGAATTTCAAACGTACTCTCTTTATTCTCCAATGAGCTGCGGAATTACTCATCCCCCTCCTATTTGATGACCTGGCCCTGCAGCTAATTAGTGTACTTGTACTGTCTCTATTCACTTTTACACTTTTTTTTTTTTTTGGTGAATGGGTAGAGATACCATGTAACCCATACTCATTCACACAGAGGGGGGGCTGGTATCTGGGGGGGCCCCCTTGTTAAAGGGGTCTTCCAGATTCAGATAAGACTCACTCCATGTTGAGGTCATGTGGCCTGGCATGGTTCAGGGTGGGGGGGGTGTTCGCTTATCCCCCCTTTCCTGGCCTGCCAGGCTGCATGCTCGGATAAGGGTCTGGTATGGATTTACCGAATGGGAGAACATGCTTGGGTCGAACTTTTGCTCAGCCCGAACTGCTCGCCAAACACTAGTGGTAATGCATACTGAAGACCAAGGCAGTGGCAAAACTTTGAACAATCGGAGCTCTGGATAATTATAGGGCATAACCCCTTTTTGTCAAGGTTCACATTCTATGTCTACCTTTTCACTATTGACTTTGTCTTCTGTATATATTACTATTTCTTGTGTATTTTGAACCCTTGGTCTCCCGGCAGTCATGAGCTTTATAATGAAATATAAAAGGAACCATTTTGTTGCACTGGGATCATATAAAATTAAATCCAGGAAAAAAAAAAAAAATCATGTAAAAGCAGCTGACACAATATGTGAAGAAAGCACGATAAATAATATAAAAAATGGTGTAGCGCTAATGAGAACTGTGTGATAGTCCAATATGAGCTTTCAGTGTATTGAATAGTTTATACATCAACTTCACTTAAAAGTCCATAGTATTACCTCTTTCAATATCTACTTGTAAGGACACCGCCACCAACACCCAAACACACTGCCTATTACCCTTAGGTAGATTAAGCAAGCCTGGGTACTTTTTCAATAACCGCTCCTCAGCAAGTATGGGGGATAAAAAAAAACAAAGGCGCTGCTGTTTTTGAGTGGATTTTACAAGGTTTTTTACAAATTTTAATGAGAACTATGTGATAGTCCAACATGAGCTTTCAGTGTATTGAATAGTTTATACATCAATTTCACTTAAAAGTACATAGTAATAGTAAAACACCTTGCAAAATCCACTCAAAAACTGCAGCTCCTTCAGGTTTTTTTTTTTTTTTTTTTTTTTTTTTTTTTTTTTTCTTGAATACACTGAAAGCTCATATTGGACGATCGCACAGTTCTCATTAGAGCTACACCATTTTTTTAATATTACTTTATAATGAAATGTTTATCTCATTACAGTTGTCTTTTGTGTATAATGGCGTCACTGTCACTGGGTGGCTGATGTGGTCATTTGTACAGGTATGTTGGGGAGGGACTTGACTTGTAATTGTTGCTGGATTGCAGCAGAAAAAAAAATCCGGTCAGGTCCCCTCCCAGATCTGGATAACTAGATGACCATTTCTTTGGCGGGTAAAAACTTCTCCCACATATGTATTTTGTGTGTGTGTGTGTGTGTGTGTGTTTAACTGCCTGTGTGGAGTTTAGCTTTGCCATATACAACAGTATGAGCCATTGTGAAAAGCAGAGGACTGGAAAATACCATGTGCGTGGAAATATGTCCACGCCAAGAGCCAGTGCGTCTTTGCACACATTTGCAGAACGGAAGCTGTTCTTTTTATTCCTGGTTTTGTAGCTACAACTGTTGTCCTCTGTCCCCGCGTCCAACTTGGCTCAGCAATTTCCCGGCCAGCTTGGCCTCCTCTGATCCACCTGCTTGTGCGCTCCCAACTGTGACGCTTCTCTCTCTCTCCCTTCTTTGCCAGCTGGACAATTTGACGCTGATGGAGATTAACACAATCTCCACTTTTTTCACCGAATCCCTAAACCACATGTACAAACTACGGACCAGCCTGCAGACCCCGGAGGATGGACAGTCTCAGGAATACTGACTCGCCCACCGTGTCAACACAATTAAATTGGCGAGGGTGGGGGGGGCCATCTTTAATTAGCTGCGTGCTGGTGAGGAGCAAGTTCATCTGTGCCAACAGACTGCAAGCACAAAAGATCTCCTTCACCGTCCTGAACGACTCTGGATTTTTATTGCTGTCGCAGCTCCAGGTGAGAACGATCACAGTAAATTATTAGCTCCGCGGGCCAGTTTAGGAGGAGTTCCTTGTAAATAGATCTGGATACAGGCACCATGGCAATGCTGCATTATTAAGCCTATAAGGCATCAGTGAAGTCAGCGGAACTCAATTACTTCGGTGCCTGCGACATGCGTTCATTCCGAGAGGAGCCTCAGGACCCAGATTTATATCTTTACCCAAAGCTGTACTGTGTACCGGAGCCTGAGAGATGTCGGCAAGTGATGTCCCTGGTGCTGAGATTCAAAGGAAAATGAAACTTCCTTGTCTTTTTCACAAAAGTTTAATAAAAGGTCTATTTACAGTTATCTTCTTGCCTCTTCTGTGAAAGACTGGAATGTTAAAAGGCAGCTACTGGTTAGTAATATGCTGCAGTAAAGGGTCATGTTAAGTCATCTGCTGGACTACAGTACAAACCAAAAGGAGCTCTAGGCCAAAAAGGATGAAAGTCTCCAAGATCATGTTAATTAGTCATATAAAAAGACAGCAAACATGTTTTGGGGGCCAGACCAATCCCTCTTCATCAGGGCTCACCAAAGGAGAAAACTTAAAGCGGTTCTGCACCTTTAAAAAAAATATTAAAAGCCAGCAGCTACAAATATTGCAGCTGCTGACTTTTAATAAATGGACACTGACCTGTCCCAGGGTCCAGCGATGTCGGCGGCAGATGACGAGCGATCGCTCTTCTCTCTGCTGCCCCCGCCCGCCATCCTCTGTCAGGGAATCGGGAAGTGAAGCGTTACGACTTCACTGCCCGGTTCCCTACTGCGCATGCGCGAGTCTGCTGGTCCCCGCTGTGTCCTGGGAACAGTGTGTTTCCCAGAACACAACGGGGGGGGGGGGGGGGGGGGGGCGCGCATCTGCGAAGGTCTGTCCCGGAAGTGGGCGGAGATACCTGGATTATCCAGGTAACTGCACCCCCCCCCCTCCCCCCTGAAAGGTGCCGATTGTGGCACCGGAGGGGGGGAGGGATCACATGAGCGGAACTTCCACTTTAGGGTGGAGAACCGCTTTAAACGTACTCGGTGGATCCCTTTTACCGCTCAGTAATTTTTGGTCCTTGTGTTGATCAGTGTGGTCATTGACCATGTTCCCTTCAACATAGTGGGCACCAATGCATAAAACTTGAAAGCCCCATACACACTATCAGATTTTCTGCTGATTTTTTTTTTCCTTCAGGTTTACCAAAACCATGCAGTGCAAGGGCCTGCCTGATTTCATACAAATTGAAACTCCTAAGGTTTGACCTCATATTATATTTTGGTAAATCTGAAGGAAAAACTGATAGTGTGTATGGGGCTGAATGGTGCTCAGCAATAACTTTGCTCCACAAGAAGCCCATTCAAGTAAAATCATTTGGATGGCCCTGAAACACTTTAATTTTCTTTTGTGATAGAAAAAGACAACACTCTTTTGGTGGGGTGACCAGCCCATTCCCCCATTCATCAGGACACACCCAAAGGGTTGGCCAGGCCATTCCCCCTTCATCAGGACACACCAAAAAGTTGGGGTTGGAGTGGATAGAGGGGGAGAGAGTCCAATTTTGTTCCTAATGAAGATATAAGTGGAATTTTTCCACTCGGTCCATCAAGTTTTATCCTTTAGTAAGCCCCGAGGAATTGAGAGTGCTTTGGCTCTTAAAATGCATGATTGGTTCACAGCGATCACAAGATATAGAGCCACTCTGATTTGGCTCTGTACATGTCTGTGCTCTGCGCTGTCCAGTGATGGCTCCAATCACAGCCATTCATAGATGTACTGGGCACCTGACTGTTTTTGGACTACAGTTTTAGTGATATTCACTTTTTTTTTTTTAAAGTGACATTAACCACTTCAGCCCCAGAAGGATTTTCCCCCTTAATCACCATGCCACTTTTTGCGATACGGCACTGTGTCGCTTTAACCGACAATTGCGCAGTCGTGCGATGATGTACTCAAACAAAATTGACATCCCCCCCCACAGATAGAGCTTTCTTTTGGTGGTATTTGATCACCTCCTGCGATTTTTATTTTGTGCGCTATAGAGCGACAATTTTTTTACTTTTTTCTATAATACATATCCAAAAAAAGTATAAAAAAAACATTTATTCATCAGTTTAGGCCGATATGCATTCTTCTACATATTTGCTTGTAAAAAAAATAATAATAATCTTAATGGGTATATATTGATTGGTTTGCGCAAAAGTTATAGCTTCTAAAAAAAATAGGGGATAGATTTATGGCATTTTTCATTTTTACAAGTAATCACAGAGATCTGCGATTTTTAGCGGGACTGTGACATACAGATCGGACACTATTGACACTTTTGTGGGGGCCATTGACATTTAGACAGCGATCAGTGCTATCAATAGCCAGTGATTACTGTGCAAATTTCACTTGCAGGGAAGTGTTTAACAGTGGGGCGCGATCAAGGGGTTAAATGTGTTCCCTCTGTGTGTTCTAACTGTAGGAGGGATGAGCCTACCAGGGAGATGACGGAGATCACTGTTCCTGATCATTGTTCCCCTGTCAGAGCGGGGAATCGGCTTGTTTACAAAGGCAGTTTCCTGTTCTGCCTCTGTAATAGGCGATTGCGATGGCGGACATCGAGTCGGCACCGGCAAGCTCCCGCTGGCGCAAGCCCACATACCACTACAGCAATTTGTGCAGGTAGAATGATGTCGGCTAGTGGTTAAAGGTTTAGTTTTTATTTAAAAAAAAAAAAAAAAGTTAAACTTGTCTGCTCTGTGCATTGGTTTTGTACAGTGCAGCCCTGACCCTTTTATCTCAGGTTCCCCAGCGGCGCTCCTGCCTAGTGCCCCCAGAGGAAGAAGCTTGCTCTAGGGGCTCCTAAGCCGCAGCTCCACCTGTTGATTCACATACAGTGTGTGACTCAGCCCTGCCCCTGCTCTCTCCTCATTGGCTGTGATTTACAGTTACGGGAGCAAATGGCTACCACTGAGGGAGAGGCCCGTGCACATCACTGGATTGAGATGGGTCTCCAGTAAGGCAGGCCATACATGGTTTGAATCTTGACAGGTTTAGCAGGCTCCGGCTAAGATTCAAACAGTGTATAGGCAGGATGAATGTACCAAGTTGATCGATCAACTCGGTACAACCAGCATGCTAGGTTTCGCCTGCAATTATCAGTAGCGACTCTTATAGCTGATAGTGATAATCGGTCTGCTCTTGGTGGGATGGCTTCCCGTGTCCTCCCCCACCGGGAGAAGACAATGGCCCAGCAGGAGGGATTCCCACAACAGCACTGTGGCTGTGTTGATGGACGAATCAAGCATATTTCTTTCCTGCAGCCAAGAAATTTGCTCAGTGTATGGCCAGCCTAAGTCTTGAGCTGGCTACATAGGATACAATTTTCTTGTACAGATTTCCCAAAATTTATATATGAGGTCAAACCTAACATTCTAATTTTATGCAGTCAGGTTGGCTCTTGCACTATATTGAGTTTAATCTAAAGGAAATTGAACAACAAAAATTGTATATCCAGCTTTAGGATGGGTTGGGGGAGCTGCTGCGTGCAGGAGGTTTTTCACCTTCATGCATGCAAGGGAAAACAATCTTGAACCTTTACATCCCCTTAATAAATTAACCAACTAGTTGCCATACTGGTGACCCCACAATAGCAATAAAACTTTTTTGCGGAAGGGAGTTTAACAAGACTTGTGGTCACTTCTTAAAATTAGAAGAAAAGAGGTTTAAAGGGGTTGTAAAGGTAAAATATTTTTCACCTTTTAATGCATTCTATGCATTAAAGTGAAAAAACATCTCACAGTGCCGGCACCCCCAGTCCCCCCGTTTTACTTACCTGACCCCTCGAAAGTCCCGCGCTTGCCCCCGATGTCCTCTTTGCCACTCAGCCTGGCCGCTGATTGGTTGGAGTGGATGGATTGAAAGCTGTCAATCGCATCAAATGATGCGGTGCTGTGTGATACAGCCGGCGGCTATAGCCGCTCGCTGTATCACAGGAGCGCGCCCGCAGGTGCTTCTCACCATGCGAGGGCGCTCACATAAACGTGAGAAGTACTTGCGGGAGGAAGCAGAGACAGCCGCTGAGGGACCCCAGAAGAGCAGGTTCGGGGCCACTCTGTGCAAAAATGAGCTGCACAGTGGAGGAAAGTATAACACACTTGTTATTTCAAAAAAATAAATAAATAAATAAATAAAAATAACTTTACAATCCCTTTAACCTTAAACTACGTAGAGGGTTCTTTACTGTAAGAGCGGCAAGGATGTGGAATGCCCTTCCACAGGTGGTGGTCTCAGCGGGGGGCATCGATTCGTTTCAAGAAACGATTAGATAAGCACCTGAACGACTGCAACATACAGGGATATACAATGTAATACTGACATATAATCACACACATAGGTTGGACTTGTCTTATTTTTTTTTACCTCACCTACTATGCAAGTGACAGCCACTTACCAGAATACTTAATATTGAGTACAGGGAGTAAGAAGAAGAGGCAGCTGCCAGGTGGGCAGAACCTGCAACTTAAAAAGGCCAAAGAGCCTACATGCCGTGGGTGCCAAACGACTTTGTCCCACCATTCCCCCTTTCCAATATGGTACTAAACAGTATTTGCAGAAAAACAACCCAGCTCCACTCTGTGTGCACAAAGGTTAAGAGCAGGTGGGATCAGATTATGGGCAAGGCCGGAGGAGGGCCATGTCCCCTCACCCCACCCCCTCTCTCCTAACAGATACAGGAGGAGTCTGGCTTAGTTCTACACATGGTTTCAATGTTTATTTGTAAGATATGATTTAAACCTGTATATGGAAAAAAATAAAATAATTTATATTAACATTGCCACCTGTTTCCAGCTGAAGATATTTTTTTGTGGAAGAGTTCTTATTCAGCCTCCATGATGGAAGAGGAAAGCGCATTGCCTGCGGCGGGAGCCACAGCAGAGGGTTGAGCTCGCGCTCCTCTTCATATGTTAAAAAAAGATTTGTATGCTCATGAGTTATTCATGAAATTCGATGCAGATCTCTCTCCGGATGGAGATCACACGCAACTATAATTTTACTTAATGGCCCATTTGTAACAGCGGGCTGATTGCGGACGCGCCTCTGCCGCTATTCTGAGCCATGCAAATCGGCTCTGCGCCTGCAGCCAATCGCACGGAGTAGGACGAGGGTGTGTCTGGCCTTCATTTGCATAAAAATGAAAAACGCAGCGCCCCCACCGTCTTTTACTCAGTGTAGAGGCGAAGTAGCATTGTTTGGAATGACATCAGTTCACCGACTAACAGTCCAATTTAAAGGGGCACTCCTCCATTAAGGTACACAGCATTTGACAGTCAGGGCTGATGGTGTTTATTACTCCATGTTGCTTCTAATGAATCCAAACTGGGACTGTTTCCGATTTGTTTTTTTTATGTTTTCTCAGAAAAAGTGTTCCAATACCACTCCAGTATAACTCTACATATTGAGAAGACTTCAGCAGAATGGATTCCGCATTCTGTAAACACTCGGGTGCAATAAGGGACCTTATCAGTTTCATTGGTGTAGCAAAAAGCCAAGTCCACCTTTTAGGACCACGTTGAAGCTTACACTAATATTTAGAGTAGAACATGAAACTAATCACAGCCTGCATTGGTAGCAGAAATTCTTTATTTTTTTTTCTTAAAATCCCTTCAGGTGCATTTATTTAAATTTTTTGCAAATGGTGGAATCTCTCTTTAAAAATAATATATACCTTCAATCTCTTTAGCCCTCTCGCTTTCTACCACAGGTAAAACTCAAGTACTGTAACCCAAATGATATTGGTGGGGATGCCACCTCTGTGCAGACTCTGGGTGGAGAGTTAGTCACCCAATAACAAGGCTGAAGCGGTCACTTTTTCCAGCATGCACTGCAAAATTAAAAACTTGCACAATTGCAGAGGAGGTTTTTTTTTTTTTTTTTTCTTCAAAAAGTAGGTGTATAGAAATTATGTTTTGAGCTCAGTTACATGGGTGCAAAGGCCCATACATCATGCAAGCACCCTGTTAGTCAATAGGGACTGTAGAAACTCACCTGTGCTTGACAAATGTGTAGGGATAAGTGCATGGTCCCAAATTCAAACATTGTCAGCATTTAGGGCCTTGCCCCGACAAATTCACAGATGCAGGCAAATCCATATATTGCTGCATCTCCCTTGACTAACAGGCTGCCAGCACGTTGTGTCAGGCACAGGATGCATGGGCCTCTGCCTCAACCCCTAAAGCACTTCTAAAATCCCCTGTATGACAGGATTATAAAATAATTAAATTGTGTGTGTGTATACACACATACACTATGTTGTAAAAAGTATTGGGACTCCTGTCTTTACACACACACACACACACTAACGTTAATAGCATATAAATCAAGAATTTTAACCGCGCTCTCACATATAGTAAATCTTAATACAAAAAATGAACACCCAAAAATTATAAAAAAAACATAAGCAAAAATACTGTGTACACACCATAAATCACAATCTAGTGACAAAATATACAATATAAACAAATAAGTGAATAAATAAAAATATACTAAATAATTTTAAATTCATGCAATAATAAAGTGCACAAAATTTGTATGAACAATCACAGATACTATAAACAAAGTGCTCAGAAAAATGTGTATAAACAGTTCCTCATAAAGATGTAATCATGAGCATAACAGTCCAATAAACGGAAATGTTTCTTCCAAAGAAATCCTGTGCAGGTGCAATAAAAAAAGGTTTCCTTCACCAACACCATGCTGATAAGTAGTAAGAATGCGCGCTTACCAAATCTCAAATCAGATAGGCATTTGTTATCAGAAATCTCAAGTAGAAACTCCCATAGCGTAAATCCGTAAACAAATTATTTTATTCAATTATAAAAAAAAAAAAAACATACTCACAAACATAAAAGGTCAAATCAGTGTTAAAAAAAGCCGGCCGGCAAAGCGAACGCCCAAATGTCACGTGATTTGTGTTAAGCAACATCAAGACTTACGGGATTTACGCTATGGGAGTTTCTACTTGCCTTTTATGAATGGTTCAACCGTGTGAAAAACGAGTTGGTGCTCCGGTGTGATGACCCCTTGAGATTTCTGATAACAAATGCCCATCTGATTTGAGATTTGGTAAGCGCGCATTCTTACTACTTATCAGCACGGTGTTGGTGAAGGAAACCTTTTTTATTGCACCTGCACAGGATTTCTTTGGAAGAAACATTTCCATTTATTGGACTGTTATGCTCATGATTACATCTTTATGAGGAACTGTTTATACACATTTTTCTGAGCACTTTGTTTATAGTATCTGATTGTTCATACAAATTTTGTGCACTTATTGCATGAATTTAAAATTATTTAGTATATTTTTATTCACTTATTTGTTTATATTGTATATTTTGTCACTAGATTGATTATTTATGGTGTACACACAGTATTTTTGCTTATATGTTTTTTTTAAATAATTTTTGGGTGTTAATTTTTTGTATTAAGATTTTACTATATGTGAGAGCACGGTTAAAATTCTTGATTTATAGGTGTGTATCACATCGTATTAATCGCAGCTTTTAGGTATTTGGATTTGTTTTTTATAATTATTTAGCGCAGTATTTCTTTCCAACGTTAATGGCATCCCAGTCTTAGTCCGTAGGGTTCAATATTGAGTTGGCCTTCCCTTTGCAGCTATAACAGCTGAACTCTTCTGGGAAGGCCGTCCACAAGGTTTAGGAGGGTGTCTATGGGAATGTTTGACCATTCTTCCAGAAACACATTTGTGAGGTCAGGCACTGATGAGAAGGCCTGGCTCGCAGTCTCAACTCCAATTCAGCCCAAAAGGTGTTCTATAGGGTAGAGGTCAGGACTCTGTGGGGGCCAGTCAAGTTCCTCCATCCCAAACTCACTCATCCATGTCTCTAAGGACCATGCTTTGTGCACTGGTGCGCAGTCATGTTGGAACAGGAAGGGGCCATCCCCAAACGGTTCCCACAAAGTTTAGAGCACAAAATTGTCCAAAATGTCTTGGTATGCTGAGGCCTTAAAGTGGAAGTAAACACCCCTATCGTTTTCAGCCAAGGAAGCTGCCATCTTTGCCCCCGTTTAATCTTCAACTGCTATGGTGCTGCACATGTGATTCATTATGACACCAGCCATTGGATGGTTTGATAGCTTGGCTGAGAGCACAGCCAATGTGCAGTTAGCATTCCCGGCATGCTTTTTTTAACTGTTTAAATCAATGGGTTTACTTCCACTTTAAGCGTTCCCTTCACTGGAGCTAAGGGGCCAAGCCCAACCCCTGAAAAACAACCCCACACCATAATCCCCCCTCCACCAAATGATTTGGACCAGTGCACAAAGCAAGGTCCATAAAGACATGGATTAATGAGATTAGGGTGGAGGAACTCGAGTGGCCCGCACCTCATGGAGGAACCGAAAAAACTCTGGATAGCCGCACTCCGGATCAGGTAAAATAAGTTGTGCCTTTATTATTTCCCGCACCTCAACCGACAGAACACCTTGGAGATGAATTAGAGCTGAAACTGCGAGCCAGGCCTACTTGTCCAACATCAATGCCTGACCTCACAAATGCACTTTGGTCAAACGTTCCCATAGACCAGGGGGTACTGAATTAAAATTCACAGGGGTTTGGACAGAATAATTTTCTTCCAGGGAAGGTCCGAGAGTAAAATTGGTGCCATGACTCAGATCACATCCCCTCCACTTAGGGCCCACACCCATCAAACTTTGTCTTTTTTTTTTTCCCCCCTCTCTCTCAACTTTATTGAAATGTAAAGATTACATTTACATTTCTTTATGCACCATGGGTCAGTTGTGGTGCATACAAACAGTATGCATTTTGCAATACACAGCACTCAGGGGCACTGTTGCTGTGTTTTGCTAGTGCAGTAAAACCATAGATCTCTGCACGAGTGTGAAGAAGGCCTTGCATCAGTGTCCTCCCTCTCCCCATCACAGTCCTCTCTCAATATTAGACTCCTGTCCCTTCCATAACATCACAGCACTCCCAGCTTCCCACACTGCCTTACCTTATTCATAAAAATCTAGAAGCAGGGCTGTGCATGTAAGGGCAGGCATCCCAATACTTTTGGTAATATAGGGAGTTATTTACTAAAAGGAAAATCCACTTTGCACTGCAAGTGCACTTGAAAGTAAAGTCGCTATAGATCTGAGGGGGGCACACAAGGAAAATAAACAGAATTTTAGCTTGCATATGATTGGATGATAAAATCAGCAAAGCTTCCACTCATTTCAGACCTACCCCTTAGATTTAGAGTGACTGCACTTGCAGTGCAAAGTGGATTTGCCTTTTGTAAATAACCCCAATAGCGTATATAGAAAACGCACATCCCGATCAGCCATAACCATATGACCACTGACAGGTGAAGTGAATAACGTTGATTATCTTGGTACAACGGCATCTAAAGGTTGGTGGGGTGTATTTGGCAGCAAGTGAACATGTTGTTCCTGAAGTTGGTGTTAAAAGCAGAAAAACACAAAAACAAAAAAACACAATAGGCGCACACACAAGGAGTTGAGCCATAATGGGTACACAACTTGGAGCAACACCAAAACAGCAACTCTTGTGGGATGTTCCTGCTCTGCAGTGGTCAGGACCTACCCAAAGTGGTGCAAGGAAGGAAATCTAGCATCGGTTATGGGTAGCCAAGGTTCATTGATGAGAACAAAAAACAAAACACACAACATGGCCACTCTGTACCATAAATATCCACACTAATATTACTAGACATTTATGGTACATGGAGTGGCCACATGTTCTGTGGTTTTTGGTTTCCTTTAATTATGGTTTACCACTCCAAGTGACTTTCTACAGCAGCTGTGAATTCCATGTACAATTGACTCATATGGGATTAGAGATTTAGCGCCAGACCTTTTGGGATTAAGGGTCATTGATGCATTTGGGAAGCAAAGGCTGGCCCATGCAGTCTGATCCAAGAGCTAGAAAGGTGTCAGAACACAGAGCTTTGCCATTTGTGTATGGGGGGTGCTTATTCTGCCACAGCCAAAAGCATCTACAGTGGGCACGTGAGCATCAGAACTGGACCAAGGAAGAAGATGGCTGGGTCTGATGAATTCAAGCATGGTTTGAGGAACACAACAATGAGTTCAAGGTGGAGATTTGGCCTCCAAATTCTCCAGATCTCAATCTAATCAAGCAGCTGTGGGATGTACTGGAAACATTAAGTCCAAGTCATGGGTGCCTCACCTTGCAAGTTACAGGACTAGATGGAGAAGTTTAGCTACATTTCTTCTGTGAGTCAAAAGGAGTGCACTTAGTTCTGCACTTCTGTGACCCAGATTCAGCTGATGTGGGGGTTAAAGTCTGCTGATGTCGGCCCAGGCTATGCAGGGATCCTGACGATAATGTCAGGATCCACCCAAATGCCTGACTTTGCAGCTGGCTCAGTCTCAAAAAGCACGGCTGCAGCTCAGAGCGATGCTGCCGGCTTGTAGCAAGTATGTATATTTGTTATTTTGGCATCCCGCAATTTTTTTGTTTATATTAAAATGACATACTACTGATGGCTTGGTGCCAGATATCACAGCATACTTTCAGAGGTCTAATGGAGTCCATGTCTCAACAGGTTATGGTGAGCGGTCATAATTTATGTGGGCGGGGCATTGGTATCGGCAGGCCGGGCGTACCTTTGCTCGTGCGGCGGTGCCTTCCGCCCCTCCCCTGAGTGCGTGGCGTGACGTTGGTGGGTGGCTCCCGCGGCGGCGCCTATAAGGGGCGCGACCTTGGCGGCATTCACTCCCGAGACTCCCATGCCAACGGATGTCATACCTGTCTGAGAAGCGGCACTGTTTCCAACTCTGGTATTGTCTCACTTCTTGCACTGGGCAACTTCTCTACCATCACCCGTTCCTCCCTTACCTATTTTCTTACGGATCACATTCTCCCCCCCCCCCCTTTTTTCTTTCCCCCCCCCTTCTTTTTATCTTAGTTAGAGGCATTAGGTCTGACTTGGTTTATTTCACAATTACACCTATTCTCAAGGCTGTTTTCTTTTCCTTCCCCTTTCATTTTAACCTTAGGCTTTAGTTCTGATCTGTTCTGTTTCACAATCACACTTTCATCCAGGGCCCTCTTTGTCCTGGCTCCATCTCTTCTATCACTACTAATCACTATCTTGTCCGGGTTCTTCCCACACAGGTTTACCTCGTGGGTGTTTATCTGCCTTGGTTGGCGCCCTGTGGGTAGCCCTCGCGGCTCTGCCCATCTCAGCTCCCGGGGGAAAGTATCCCCGACTTGGCTGGTGGAGCCCGACTGACAGTCACCACCAAGGGAATCATAATTTGTAAGCATGTACTTTATGTGGGGTTTGGCCTATTACCCCACCGTTATGCCATGCTTGTTACTATTATTATACTATACTGATATCCTTTTTTTTCATTGTAGCTACCGTACACGCTTGCTCCTGATGAGTGGCGATCAGCCACGAAACGCGTAGAGCTATTGAAGTCGTGTTTTTCCTAATCGCATTCAACTTTTTACAGCTGCTCTGTCCAAATACTGTTCATAGAATATTGAGGCTACCCGTTATGCAGGCACTATTTGTTGCTTTATGGTTTTATACCAACTCTATTTGGTGAACTGTGGAATTTTGTTACGTTCATATTTTACTTATATGCTGCTACGACGTATTGTTAATGCTTCGCATCAACTACAACGGATTTAATTTGTGTACATATTATATTCTTTATGAATTTATTATTATCATGTATTGCTAGTATCTCTTATCCATTGTAAATGATTTAATCATGTTTATCTCTTATCCATTGTAAATGATTTAATCATGTTTATGTTATATTTTTATGAACTTATTAAAATTTCTCAATTGTTCGCCAATTTACACTATTCTATCATAAATTTCGCACTTCATTTAAAGTCCCGCCCCTGTTGCTCTCCCCCCTTTTTTGACTACTACATGGATGGAAATACTTGACCTTACCAGGTCAGTGTTTCATATTAAGTCCCAAGGGATGGAAATAGATGACCTTACCAGGTCACATTTCACTTAAAGTCCCTTAACCCTCCGCCCATATAATAACTCTGAATAGGGATGGTTGTGCGTAATTTTGGTTTTAATCTCGCAATCTTGCCAGATGTCCTGCATTATATTGCCCCTTATTTGTTCTTTTTGAGCTTAATATAATGCTATTGTTTTTATGTTATTACCATCCTAATCAGTAATTATCTTTTACCAAACTTAGTGTTTGATCATCACCTAGATCTCTTGTTTGTGTTCTGATTGGTCCGTCAAACACTGCTGCCGTGTTGGTTCCTTTCTATCCGGGAGCTGTGATGCGCCTTGGGGCTCCTCCTCCCCCTCCTTTCCTTTGCTGTTGGGGGTGGATGGGCTGCCACTGCGCATCAGCGTCACGCAGTCCATGCTGGACATGCGCGTCCTTTTGGACGCTAGCGTGTGCCCTCATGTGATTTCCACACCCGCACGTCATGTGGGCGGGGCATTGGTATCGGCAGGCCGGGCGTACCTTTGCTCGTGCGGCGGTGCCTTCCGCCCCTCCCCTGAGTGCGTGGCGTGACGTTGGTGGGTGGCTCCCGCGGCGGCGCCTATAAGGGGCGCGACCTTGGCGGCATTCACTCCCGAGACTCCCATGCCAACGGATGTCATACCTGTCTGAGAAGCGGCACTGTTTCCAACTCTGGTATTGTCTCACTTCTTGCACTGGGCAACTTCTCTACCATCACCCGTTCCTCCCTTACCTATTTTCTTACGGATCACATTCTCCCCCCCCCCTTTTTTCTTCCCCCCCCCCCCCTTCTTTTTATCTTAGTTAGAGGCATTAGGTCTGACTTGGTTTATTTCACAATTACACCTATTCTCAAGGCTGTTTTCTTTTCCTTCCCCTTTCATTTTAACCTTAGGCTTTAGTTCTGATCTGTTCTGTTTCACAATCACACTTTCATCCAGGGCCCTCTTTGTCCTGGCTCCATCTCTTCTATCACTACTAATCACTATCTTGTCCGGGTTCTTCCCACACAGGTTTACCTCGTGGGTGTTTATCTGCCTTGGTTGGCGCCCTGTGGGTAGCCCTCGCGGCTCTGCCCATCTCAGCTCCCGGGGGAAAGTATCCCCGACTTGGCTGGTGGAGCCCGACTGACAGTCACCACCAAGGGAATCATAATTTGTAAGCATGTACTTTATGTGGGGTTTGGCCTATTACCCCACCGTTATGCCATGCTTGTTACTATTATTATACTATACTGATATCCTTTTTTTTCATTGTAGCTACCGTACACGCTTGCTCCTGATGAGTGGCGATCAGCCACGAAACGCGTAGAGCTATTGAAGTCGTGTTTTTCCTAATCGCATTCAACTTTTTACAGCTGCTCTGTCCAAATACTGTTCATAGAATATTGAGGCTACCCGTTATGCAGGCACTATTTGTTGCTTTATGGTTTTATACCAACTCTATTTGGTGAACTGTGGAATTTTGTTACGTTCATATTTTACTTATATGCTGCTACGACGTATTGTTAATGCTTCGCATCAACTACAACGGATTTAATTTGTGTACATATTATATTCTTTAGGAATTTATTATTATCATGTATTGCTAGTATCTCTTATCCATTGTAAATGATTTAATCATGTTTATCTCTTATCCATTGTAAATGATTTAATCATGTTTATGTTATATTTTTATGAACTTATTAAAATTTCTCAATTGTTCGCCAATTTACACTATTCTATCATAAATTTCGCACTTCATTTAAAGTCCCGCCCCTGTTGCTCTCCCCCCTTTTTTGACTACTACATGGATGGAAATACTTGACCTTACCAGGTCAGTGTTTCATATTAAGTCCCAAGGGATGGAAATAGATGACCTTACCAGGTCACATTTCACTTAAAGTCCCTTAACCCTCCGCCCATATAATAAATATGCAGGGATCCTGACGATAATGTCAGGATCCACCCAAATGCCTGACTTTGCAGCTGGCTCAGTCTCAAAAAGCACGGCTGCAGCTCAGAGCGATGCTGCCGGCTTGTAGCAAGTATGTATATTTGTTATTTTGGCATCCCGCAATTTTTTTGTTTATATTAAAATGACATACTACTGATGGCTTGGTGCCAGATATCACAGCATACTTTCAGAGGTCTAATGGAGTCCATGTCTCAACAGGTTATGGTGAGCGGTCATAATTTATGGCTGATCGGAGTGTGTGAAAAGCTCATATAGGAGTGATAGATGTCCACAACCCCTTTGCACACCTTGCAGTCATGTTTAGCAAAAATATTCACTAGAAAGCTCAAGGAGTGTATCCGATTCCCCAAATCCAGATGAGATGAAGGAGAAAAAGTAAAAATGATCTGCCCCAACAATACTCAGCGACAGGCAAACTCATCTTTTTAAACTTTTAATTTTCGCTCTCAAATAAAAATAAAAAAAAACAAACAACCTTGATGGAATATAGTCCTGACCAGCAGCAGATCACACAAACACTCAATATAGCAAGTTAAAAGGGGCTTTTGTTATTTACCCCGCCTGGCTTAAAGAAAAAAAAAAAAAAAAAAAAAAAAAAAAACATGAAGCATTGAATGGCAGGCTTTTCTTTCCTTTATAACAATAATTAACGTAATAAAAACATACAAAAAACCCTTATTTTATTATATACAGTAAATAGGGAGAGGTGAAAGCACCCAATCGTTACGCTTTTTGCTGCCCGATGGCGTTACTTTTGCGAGGACGAGGGAGATTTGTAGCAGCTTTCTTTGCAGTGATCCCTCAAACCATCCAGCAGACCAGAATGTAAGAAGGTACCTTGAAGCCAATCGGACATCCAGGTGTAAGTGCATTCCTGCTGCAAAGCTTTGCAAGGATAATTTTTTCTTTTTTTTTTTTTCTTCTTCTATGTATGATAAAGTCCATAACTTCAAAATTTCATTAAAATGTATCATTTGAGTAAAACAAAACAAAAAAAAAAAAAGTAGTCCATCTCCTGGCAAGGAAAAATATATATATAATAAACATTTTGGTGGACCATAATTGGTCAGCAATTAACAAGTGATAAATAAATCCTGCTCATGGCAGCCTCATACAATAGCACAATGGTAATGATAAGTCGGGGGTGGGGAAGGAAGGCACCCACAAATGATTACAGTCCGCAGGAGCAGAAAACTTGGTAGCTCGCTTGTAGTGTCAAATGCAGCCAGTCTATGGATAGGGAAATCCTGGGGTGGGATGAGGCGGGTGCAGGTGCTGACAGCGGAGTTGAGAGGTGAAGGGATTGCCCACAGCTTTATCATAAGTGAGGTTTGCTTTTTTTTTTTTTCTTTGCCAAACTCCCAGAATCCTTTGAGTCATGCATGGCACATTCATATATAGATTTTTTTTTTTCTTTTTTTTTGTACATTTTTTTCCCATGGTGATGCAGAAGTAAAACAAAAAGTGTGGTGATTTTTTTTTTTCTTTTATTTCCCCCCATTTCAGTCCTCCCAGTGAAAAATATTAAATATCAAGATAATAAAATAGATCATTTCTATACTGTACGTCCAGGTCTAGTGCAAGGGAGAAGGTGTCACCTGGGGTGGCCTTTAAAGTAACCCCTAGACCACAACGAGGAGGGCAAAACAAGGCACTTCCTAAAGTGTTCGAGTTCAGCTTGTAGCCTGTCCCTCTCGGAGGCGACTCTCTGTTTCTGGCTCATCAGCTCCTGTACAGGGGATGGGGGGGGAATAAAAAAAATAGAATAAAAGTTACTTTTATTCAGACTAGCACAGCAAAAAATAAAAAAAATAAAAACTACTACCAAATTTTTTTTAAATAAAAGCCTCACCTGCACACCATCTCAGAAGCATTGCAAGCATCCCTGTTTTTTTTTTTCACCTGACCACGTATGCACCAGGTCATCCCAGTAGAGGCTTACACAGGGCTGAGGACTCTCTCCACGCACCCATGTGGCAGCTCTGGCCCAACAGCCAAGGGAAAAATGCAAACGGTGCGGCTCCAAGCCCTAGGTCAGGGGACCCTCCTTAAAACCCAGCTGCTAAATACTGGAAGAGGCGCTTCCTATTCCCCAGGAGTCTTGCAAGGGAAAAAAATCTGGACTGCGCGCCAGAAAATTCAGATGCTGGCAACTGTATTTTTCTGGAGAAACAAGCAGGGTGCATGCCCGGGATTTCCTCTACTAGCACGTTTTACTCACAAAGCCAGGCTTGCCTTGAGTGAAACGCATCAGTGGGGACTCTGCTTGTTCATCCAGAGCAATAAAGTTTCTAGCGACTGAACTTGAAGTGCACTCCTTCCTAGACTTGCCACACATGACAGGTAAGGACACGATCACATGCTCTCCTATATTTCAAGTAATAGGCATTTCTTCACGCACTGTCATCCAATAATACAATGCTGCACTCCGGAACCTCCTTTTATGCGTATGTGGGAAGGGCTACAGTGGAGTGGCGGGTGGTGCTTGGCTTATGGGTTGCACAGGCCAACTTTCAGCACCATCAGCAAGTGTTAAAATGGCTAATTTACAGGTGATGTTCTGGAGATGGAGATTGCAAAAAACAAACCAAAAAAAGAAAATAACTGGTCTGACTACATTTCAACTTCACTGTACTCTTGATTCAAAGATGCCCATCTAGGGATTGTTGAACGTGCTTTGAGGACCCTCATCTTGGGTTGGTGGTAGCAACAACTCTGCCCCTACCCTGGAAATGTAGCACACAACACTGGCCATCTGCCCAACCCCCTACCACAAGTCTTTGGATAGATAAAGTGAACTCTATCCTACACCTAGAAAGCTTTACCCATACCCCCAGAGCAGTGATCTCCAAACTGAAGCCCCTAGCTTGCTTTCATCTGGCCCTTGGCACACGATTTTCAACCACCGATACCTACAGTGGGGCATAATTCTCCCCACCGACATCAATGAAGGAGCAGAATTTCTCCCAATGACACCAACATTGGTGCACAATTTTACAAATGATGGGGCACAATTACTCCAATGACACCAAAGAAAGATAGGGCATTGTTTATTCCCACTGACACCAGGACAGTTTCTACTCCCAATGGCCACAGTCTGCACCCCCTAAAGCCTGAAGGATCGGGGTAAACTGGTCTTTTGTTTAGAATGCTTGGAGACACCTGCTGTAGAGGTGTATAGAAAAAAAATTTATCTGGATCCATTCCAACAATAATTACTTTATTGGTTAAAAACCATACAGCAACAGATGGAATCACTTGCCAACATGTTTCACACTGTAACTACTGGTGCTGTAGAGGTAGTTTTTTTTCAAATTTGAGAAAATCTGGTGCGACTGGCTAAATGATCCTACACTTGCACCCCCCATTCTAGTTATGAATAGACTCTTTGGAGAACCGGGTCTCTAGGATAGATAGCTATATAGTACCTATTGTTACATATTATGTATATCAAATGCTTTGTAAATTGATATGGTCCACGGCTATCCTGCAATACTAAATAAAATTGATTGGTCTCTCATTTATATGTCATTCTCTCGCAAGTCCTATTATGCACCATACTGCTTTAATTTGAGGTCATGTTGGTGTTAGTCACCAACATTAATAAGAGGATTGTTTTTATAGAACGTCTTATAGGCCATGGTGCCCTGTTCTGTATTTGTAGTTTTTTCACATTTCTGTTGTATATTGAACTAGAAGATCATTGGCATCCAACTGGTCAAGTCATTTTATGTGCCAGCATTGGGCACTGCAGAGCTTATAAATACAATTTCAGACAAAAAAAAAAAAAAAAAGTAATCCTTAAAATGCTTCCTTCCCAAGACCTATTATGACTAACCTGTATAATAAAGATCTGTATACTTGCCTACAGGCTGCTCCGGTCCAATTATGTGATCCCCGTCAGCTAGTGGCAGCTGCATAGGATAGTAGAGAGCGTTTAAAGTGGTTGTAAGTTGATTACAACCACTTTAACCTACAGGAAAGCTTATGGCTTATAGGTTTGGGAGATATTTCTTGCACCTACAGGTGCAAGAAATATCTCCCAAATCTAAAAGTTTTAGGAGATATTTGCAGAAATAGCAGCACAGAGCAGTCTGAAAATAGGCAAGTATGTAAATTGTTCTTACACAGGTTAGTCAGCATAGGTGTTAGGAGGGAGCATTTTCAAGATTAGATTTTACCTGGAGTTCTATTTTAAGTGTAGGGGGGTCAAAAATAAAGTGCTTTACCTATTCCTCAAGAAAAATAAAAATAACCAGTAGCGCTGCTGGAGTCTGCATACTACAAATTTTAAACCAAATTTAATTTTGCTATTTTTAAAGAATATTTCAATTGATATTACTCTATTACATTACCTACGTTAGAAACTGGTAAAATAAAAGCACTATAGGCTTTCTATCCTGTGATGATCACTTACCGCCATGCGATGTGACAACTGTTCTGCAGTCAGACTCAGGTTATAGTGCTGAGCGTCTAGCCGCTTGCACTGTGTCTCCAGAACGTGGCGTTCAATGTTTTGATCTGCAAACAAGATGGGAGAAAAGCATAATCAATATTACATGAAGGAAGCGGCTTTAGTCTCTTAAAAGGTGTACTAAAACCTGCGGCGTGTTCAACGTGTGATGAGAGGCCGGCGAGCGGCAATTATGCTGAAGAAAATCGCATGATAAAATTAGTTGGAAAATTTTTGCTTTCAGAATCACATTAAAACTTCAAATAACCACTGAACCTAATCCTTCAACTCAAACCAACCCTAAACTCTTAGAGCCCAACTCCAGACAAATTTTCTAGTTTTGGGTGGAACAGGGAAGGGTTAGAGCCTTTATTAGGAAAACTCTCCGGTGTCTATTTTTAGTAGAGTGAGGATAAGGGTTAGAAAGGTCACTTTTCAATACCATCTGTGTCTTTCTGTCCTGGCGATAACTATTGCCCTTATTTTTTGGCCTGGTGTCACGGGGACAGGAAGTGCCATGTTTTAATAACTTCTTCTCCCCTCATTAATCACAAATTGCCTTGAGTTAGGCTTTTAATTGAATCCAACCACTTAACTAAGCCATTCTCAACCTTTTCAACCCAGAGGAATCCTTGAAATAACTTTCCGGTTTGAGGGAACCCCTGCTCAAAAAAGAGAATTTATCTACAACTCGTGATACATTAGAGTGGGGGCTGGCGGAAAAAAAGCTCTGTACACGTCACTGGAAAGAAGACCCCCCCCCCACCCTTACAGGTAGCAAAAAGATCAATGGTGTCAGTAGGAACTTTTCTGAGAGGCAGAAGTTGCTCATCGGTCAAGGGACCCCCCAACAGTGGTTGAGAAATGCTGATTTAACCTCACTCATTATCCCAAATCCCAACCAGCCTATACTTAGGCTACTCCCGAACAATAACAGAACCCAACCAATATACATTATGAAGATTACATTTATATACACTATATGGGCAAAACGATGTGACCCCCCCCCTCCTCCAAACGATGGGTTCATGTGTCTCCAGTGAGGGGGGACTGTTAAAACGACATCATACAAAGACATTGTAGACCACTGTGCTCTTCCAACCTTGTATAACAGTTTGGTGAGGACCCTTTTCTGTTCCAGCATGACTAAGCCCCTATGTACAAAGCCAGCTCCATAAAGACATGGTTTGACAGCACTAAAGTGTCCCACAGAGCCCTGACCTCAGCTCTATGGACTCACATTTGGGATGAGCTGGACCACCAATTGTGAGCCAGGTCTTCTCACCCATCATCAGTAGCTGACCTCACAAATGGACACAAATTGCAACAGACATCCCCCAAAACCCTTCCTAGAAGAATAGAGGTTTTTCTAGTGCCAAGGGACTCCAACTCCACAATAATGGCCATGGTTTTAGAATGGAATGTCGAATAAATGTACCCACCTTCTAAATGTTCCTGATATGCTTCCAATATTGCCTCAATTCCCTGCCATTTAGGTCTTGGTGGCTCATCCTCCTCCTCTTCCTCCTCGTCTTCTTCTTCCGACGTCTCCTCCCCCGAGGTGACATCTTGCTGCCGTTGCCCCAGGCTTGCCCCCATCTGTCCAGGTCCTGGCTGTCCATTCTGTTGTTGCACTGGGGCCCTGCTCGAGTGCTGCAGCTCGGGAATGTTATAGTGAACAGAGGCGTCCGGTTTGTGGTTTTGCTCGGCGCTGTGCAAGCCGGATGCTCCTGTGGGCCGAAGGGTACAGGTCACATGACTGTTTTCAGCACAAGAGAAGGCAAGCCAAAACAAAGATCTACCATAGGTTGTGTGTCAAAATGTATACATAAGGTCTCTATACTGGGTCAGATATATTATTTTCAGGTCTGAAACTGATTACCGAATATAAATAGATCAATAAATGTTATTAAAGTTGACCTAGCTTCACATGTGTGTCTATGCTTGCTTTGTAATGTGTCAGTGTAAGCCTTCCAGTAATGGTTTGGCTTCTCACAGAGATCACAATGCTCCCCCTGACAAGGTCCTCATCTACTTCTCTCTCCAGGCGGTGACCCAGGATCACCATCTACTTCCTGATCTGAGATGCCATAATCATGTAAATCTTTATGCCAATTCAGTTCTTGGCTGTGTTCACTAATGTCTGACTCAGATCAACCCCTGTTGCAGCAACTCGCCTTCGGACTTTCTACAAAGTTGCACTGTAGCAGTCTGACTGGGGGAGGGGAGAATGAGGAAATGCTTCTTCCTGCCTGCAGCAGACTGATGACATCATCTCAGCCTAGCCAAAATTACTGACTGGAGATCACAGACAGCTTTTTAAATGATAAAAAGTTGGAACTTTAGGAACCTATTCCTGAAGACTTGTAAAGTTACTGATAGGGCCACTTTAAACTGCTTCTATATATAAAAAACATATAAAAGTTAAAAATGTAGATTAATGTGTCTTAACGTGTAACTAAAAGGCAACTTTTTTTTGCTTTGGATGGAGTAGCGGGGGGGATTAGAATCCCTGTCAATTTTTATTGCTGCCCGTGTTCCCGTTCACCCTGTCCATTTGTCATGTTTACCGTTACTGAAAGTGAAGGTTAAAAGAAAATCCCATATTTTGGGTTGTCCCTAAAAGAGTTATTAGGTGGGGAAATCTTTCAATGGGAACATTTCATTTTCAAGGATTTCCTCTCACTTCCTGCTTGGCTATAGGACAGGAAGTGAAGGAAAATCTCAGCAATGGGACACAGATGACGAAAAGAAAAAAAAAAAAAAAGGAAAAAAAATCTGACAGGGGTTATTACCCTTCCTTACTCTATCCAAAAAAATAAAAAAAATGTGCCCATAGTTCTACTTTAAGGTTTTGTCTTCAATGGGGACCAGTTTGTATGGAGCTAGGGACCCACAAAAGCTTTAATTCTTTACCATGTAGTCTTACCTTTGTGCTTCTGCAGGGCCTTCTGTGTGGACTGTAAGACCGATTCGTGAAACTGGTGTGCAAATTCCTCAGCCAGGAAGGGTTCCCATGACTTGTTCCTCCCGTTCATGCTTTGGGAAGGCTGCACTGGGTTTTCCTTGGGTGCGTGTCCTCGCACAAAGTTCAGAATGCTCAAGCTCTTTTTAGCAGGCGGGGCCTCGACCTGCCTGATTTTGTCGGCGCTTGGTGCGTTGGTCACTGGGGGTTGGACTGGAAGCTGCAGGGGCGGGACCCTGGTGGACTCCAGGACTGGAAGCTGCTGCAGGGGCGGGACCCTGGTGGATTCCAGGACTGGAAGCTGCTGCAGGGGCGGGACCCTGGTGGATTCCAGGACTGGAAGCTGCTGCAGGGGTGGGACCCTGGATGATTCCAGGACTGGAAGCTGCTGCAGGGGTGGGACCCTGGATGATTCCAGGAGTTTGCGATGATCTACATTATGCGGTTCTAGACGAAGGGGTTCCAGAGGCTTTATGGTTTCTGGGACAGAAACAGTGCAAGAAGAAGTAGAGGCCACTGGAGCTGGTGGATCAGGATGTGTTGAGGGCGGAGCAGGTAGCTGGTCCTCAGGGGCCGGACCTTAAAAAGGTAAGCAAGCATGTCTCTTTTCAGACCTTAAAATATGGGCAAGTCAAACATTTCTATAGTCACAAAGCAGAATACTTATTGGAATTTGCATATGATATAAAAAGTCAAGCCCAAGTTGGTCAGGACCCATTGGTACCGCTCCAATGCAGTGCATAGTGAGTGCACACAAAAAATGAGCGCATTGTCACCATTTAGGTTAACACAGGTAACATGCATTAGTGCATTAATGATGCAACTCACCATCAATAACACTTAAAAATACATTAACCCAATGCCCACGTGTTGCAGTCCACCACAAGGTGAAGGCGTGCACTACGTGTTGTCTGCTGCACGAGGGGGGGGAATGCTACAGGTCCAAGATTCTTTTCCCATTCTTGTATGCTGGCAGCCCACACATTTCAATGAGTTGCCTTAATGCAGTGCTTTATTGTGCATACATCAATGCAATGCACTGGAAGCAGAGAGGTGTGAATGGCCCCATGAAAAACTGCTTTAGTCTTTTTAAAGTCATCAGTGAAACTTTGATCCTACTTAGTGTTGCCACATTGTGATTATGCTTCAATGTTCCTCCTCTTAATGCAAACTTAAGCTTCTGCTCAGACTTGTCCAAGACAACAGCAGCCTGTGGCATAACCTGTAACCTCAGCAGCTTATCCTGCTCCCTGCACTGCCTGAGTACACAAATGGCCACTAGAGGGAGTATTTTCACATATCTGTAATAGCTCAAAAAAAAAAAAAAAAAGTAGCGCAGCAAGAAAAAAAAAAAAAAATGGATGATTGCATGAATAGCTACTTATTGGTAAATATTACAATAATACAGTAGAGTTCCTCTTTAAAGTAAAGCAACTTTGTTATGATAAAAAAATAAAAAAATAAAATGTCCTTCCCATACTTGGTCAGCCATTTTATGCTTCACGGATTTGAGCAAATTTAGCAGTTTTCTACCTACTGATGGCAGGCAAGTAAATTTGACTCCTAGACTACAATCAAACTAGGCAGCCATTCATCTTTTCGGCAAGGTGGTTACATGACTCACCTGAGGGGGGAGGAGGAAGCGGGGGAGGTGGGCTGGTCCGAGTCTGGGCTGGCGGTTGGTTCTTTATTGCCTCAGGTGCTGCATTCTTCTGCTTAATTGCCTCAAGCATTTCCACCAGTTTTTCCTTGTCTGTGGTAATGAAGACAATGTGTTAAAAGCAACATCTTACCAAAAGGGTAGAATAATCATTATTATTAGCATTTGTATAGAGCCGGAACCTTAAGCAGCACTTTACATATACATTCACATCAGTTACTGCCCTCAAGCAGCTTACAATCCAAGGTTCTAATGACACACCGACACACACGGGCCAATTTAGAGAGCAGCCAAAATATTAGCAGGTCTTTAAAGCAGAAGTCGTAAGAGACGCCGGAGCTGCCTTAATAAATTACTTTAACACCCTGTGTGCTGTGTTTTATTTTTGCCACTTTTTCAGGTGAATGGGTAGGGGTATGATTGTCCCCATACTTATTTACATATTGTGGAGGACCAGAATCTGGGCCCCCCCCCTCCCTTGTTAAAGGGGGCTTCCTGATTCCGATAAGCTCCCCGCCTGCAGACCCCGGCAACCAACAGCCAGGGTTGTCGGGAAGAGGCCCTTGTCCTCATCAACATGGGGACAAGATGCTTTGGTGTGGGTGGGGTGCAGGGTCCCCCTACCCCAAAGCACCCATGTTGAGGGCATGCGGCCCGGTACAGTTCCCTACCTTTTCCTGACCTGCTGGGTGCTCGAACAAGGCAAGAGATTTTGGAGCGAACTGCACGCTGTTATTTTTTCGGCATGGGCGTTCCCTTTAAAATCCATGCTCTCATATTCCGTAGAGCAGCATTTCTCAACCTTTTTTCAGTCAAGTCACCCTTTAAAATTATGAACAATCTCAAGGCACCCCATTCTAAAATGTAAAAACTATTTTAATAGTTTTACATAATGTAGCAACATCCACACACATAGGACACCCAATGTTAAGCTCAATTTTCTGCTGAATTTTGTATTCAGATTTACCAAAACCATGTAGTGTAAGGGCCTGCCTGATTACATACAAATTGAAACTCCTAAAGTTTTTGTTCTCATATGGTTTTGGTAAATCTGAAGGAAAAAAAAAAATCAGCAGAAAATCTGATAGTGTGTATGGGGCTTTAGAGGTGATTTATTCTTGCAAAGCAAATACACTTTTGCAAACTGGTACTGACTAGTATTCCAATGTTTCTCATCTTCCTCAATTTTTCTCCATCACTCCCTGGGCTGACAGAGGGGGAGAGGCAAACAAGAATGCTATGCAGGCTTCTGACATCCTCCTTATCAACTGATGTCATTGGTTGTTAGGACGCCAGCGGCTGCAAGGTTGTAATGGTGCACAATGAAAACCTGTGTCTGTGTAACTAAAAAGGTAGGCTGATCCACCCAATGGCTTGTATACAATTTTGGGTACATTTTACGCATTTTGCCAAGGCACCCCTGAAGAACCCTCAAAGCACCCTGGTTCAAAAAGGCTGCTGTACTGTACACGTTACCATGAGAAACGTCTCACCTCTCCTCTTCTCTGCACTAACATGTGACAGGTCGAAGAACGTGAGAAATTTCTTCTTCTCCTCCAGATTGGGGCTGTTGTTGAGCTCATCTGGGCTGAATCTGGTGGAGAGGGGAGAATGCGGGGACGGCGTCTGTCGCTTGATTTGTATCGTGGGAGGAGACTGACTCCTTTCCCGCAACATCCGCCTTCGCTTCCTCCGCTTCTGCTGCAGGAGGCGCTCCTTTTCTTGTTGGGTTGTGAGGCCAAATATCTGGAGGAACTCCAACTTCTGCCACATTGAAACAAAATTGAGAAAAAACAATTATAGGCTGATCGATCACAAAGCTTTGTATATGCCAACTGTGTGTGCAACATAAGTGTCACAAAAAACAAAACAACCACCAAACAACCAACAACCAAACACACACACACACACACACACACACGGGTTGGGAAACCAAGTAGTTACAATTTTTTTTTTTAAATGTACAAGACAAAGCTCCGTTATCAACGTGGGTTCAGAAAAATGAGACGACATTTAGGAAGTAGGTAGCCAAGCTAGACCATTTTTGGTTAAAGCAAATCTTTCCTGAGACACCCAAGGAGGGCTTCCTTCACCAATCCCCATCTCAAGGTGCCAGTTGTCTGGCCAGTACACTAATCAACTGGATTCAATAGGATTTGAGTCAATGACCTGGAACAAGTAAATTTTCTAAAGGCAAATATACTGCACTTGCAAGTGTAGTTGCTCCAGAGCTTAGTAAATGGGGTAAAGCTTCACCACTTTGCAAATTATATATATATATATTTTTTTTTTTTTTGCTTGCAGGTGGTTGGATGTTGGAAGTCAGCAGAGCTTCACCTCATTTACTCTGGAGCAACCGAACTTCCAAAGTTCAGTCTATTTGCCTTTAGTATATCATCCCCATTGTGCCTATGTACAAAGTTTATGTAGACATCACCCATAATATAAAAGGATAATATATGGATATTTATGATATTCACAGACGAATCAGTAACAGGAATAAAAAGGTTTCTCAATATTTGTTATTGCAAGAAGTCAAAGAAAAATATCCTTGCACAGTTATGTATCAAAACCAGCAGATTATCCTGCATTTGATCGTTTTTATGCGACATATTTCTTGAACGTCGGCGACTTTTTCAAGAGTGCATACGGAGTTCCAAGGATAACCAAGTACCCCAAGGTCACTCTGGCAAAGTCTAAAACTGGCCCCATAAAAAAGGACACAAGCCCAAAATTAGGAAAAGGGGAACCAGAAAATGGGGTGAGTTTTGTTGGAAGGGAACATTCCACACTTAGCTGCACCCATCCACCTGGGAGAAGAGAGACCTTATGCATGGTTGTGCCAGCCAAGGGACACAACGTATGTACACAAGCATGTCAAGAAACTATCCTTTGTAGGACATGAAGTAGCAATGGAAGTCTCCATGTCTCAGGAAAGGGTTCCTTCAAAGCGTACCTAAAGCCACATTTTTTTCTTTTATGGCACAGAGAATGGTTAGAATCCCTGCCAGATTATATTGCT
Organism: Lithobates pipiens; assembly: GCF_037356315.1. Taxonomy (NCBI): domain Eukaryota; kingdom Metazoa; phylum Chordata; class Amphibia; order Anura; family Ranidae; genus Lithobates; species Lithobates pipiens. The sequence goes on from NW_027507686.1 coordinate 27,593,263, forward strand.
TGAAAAAAGTGGATTAATAGCTCCTGAAGTTTTAATATTTAATATCAGAGCCTTCATCCAAAATGATGGCAGTAGTGTAGATAATGGAGAATATAAATGTTAAATGAAATATTGGGTTGGCAGCTTCTGCACACCAAAAGGATTTCCACAATTACTTTGGGTGCACAGGGTCAGCTCCACAATGCCAACCGGGGTGCCCTGTCCCATACCTCAGAGGACGTATCCAGCTTGAGTGGGGGCTGCTCAGCCACTCGCCGGAGGTGCGCTCGGACTTCCTCCTCATCACTTTCATCGTACGAGTCATCTAGGTCATAGTAATAACCTAAACAGGAGAACACAGGTTAGGAATTCGTAAAACTCCAGAATGAGTCATGTTTACTGGAACGCAAAGTCTTAAGAGATGAGTAGGCACTCTAATTAGAGTGTACATTGTATCTGAGGTAGAAATAAATAAATATTGTTCTATTTGGAAGTAATCCATTTAACGCCCCACTGGATTGCTGTTAAAGTTTTAGCCATGCAAATTAGCAGGTTTGCATTGCACGCAAGAACAGTGTGGACCTGCCCATATCCTGGGGGAATTAGGCTGGATTCACACCTATGCATTTTTGGTGCTTTTTGCATTTTGAAGATTTGCACTACAGTCCATTCACCATGGTTTCCTATGGATCACGTTCTGTAGTGCAAATCTGCAAAATGCAAAAAGCACTAAAAATGCATTAGGTGTGAATCCAGCCTTTGACAATGGTAGCTGCCAGAAGGAAACAAAGAAAAGGGTGCTTATTACATTGCCACTAGCCAACTGAGCATCACCTAACCCATACAGTGCAGGGGAAACCCCACAGCATGGGCTGGTTTAACAGCAGCCCCGGAGTGGGGCTTTAACCACTTAAGCCCCGGACCATTTTGCTGGCCAAAGACCTTAGCATATTTTGCGATTCGGCACTGCGTCGCTTTGACAATTGCGCAGGTCTGGCGACGTGGCTCCCAGACAAAATTTATGTCCTTTTCCCCCCCCCCCCAGAGCTTTTTGGTGGTATTTGATCACCTCTGCGTTTTTTATTTTTTGTGCTATAAACAAAAATAGGACAATTTGGGGGGGAACAATTTTTTTACTTTTTGCTATAATAAATATCCCCCAAAAAAAAAAAAAATATACATTATGGCAGACACATCAGACAATTTTGACACATTTTTGGGACTGTAATTTTTACAGCGATCAGTGCTATAAAATTGCACTGATTATTGTAAATATGACACGGGCAGTGAAGGAGTTAACCATTAGCTGGTTAGGAAGGTGTCAAATGTGTCCTGGGGAGTGATTATAACTCTTAGGGGGAGGGGCTGTATGTGACATCACTGCTCCCGATCACAGGGAGCTGTGATCAGTGACAGTGTCACGAGGCAGAACAGGGAGATGCTTGTTTACAATAGTATCTCCCTGTTCAGCTCCTTAAGATCGCGGGTATCCCCACGGTAATCAAGTCCGCGGGACCCGCGATCCTACCCACAGAGCTCCCGGCAGGGTGGTGCGCACGTGACCACATGGCGGCAAATTCAAAGGGTCGTACCTGTACGCCCATTTGCCCAGCCGTGCCATTCCGCCGACGTAAATGTACATGCGGCGGTCGGCAAGCGGTTAAAGTTGTTAACCTCTGGAATGAAAACTGAGCAAAGCATAACCTTCTATAGTGTGAACTAGCCTTAAGCCAAAGCACCTAACGTGGTTTCGATCTGCCCTTTTTTTCTCCTCCGCTATCTCCATGAATCACTCTGCCTTCTAGAGCTCAGAGATGCTGTGCAAAAATGTGTGCTTTAGGTGGCTGTAGAGGAGAAAAGACTGCAGATAGACAGGTACAACTTGCGTAGGAGGATTTGTTTAATCTCTGCATTATCTGGGGCCAGTCACTTCACTGGGTGTACAACCACTTTATATGAACCAATTAAGAGCTAAACACAGAATCTACGGGGTGCATTAAAATCTGGCCCAGCTCAGTGCAGTTGTGTTATTTTTTTCTTACATAGGGTGTTATGTTTGGAGCCTAAAATATCATCTCTCGACTTTGTTCCAGTGCATCACTGCCAGAAGGCAAAACAGGATGCGACTAAAGAGGGGTAAAAAAACTAAAATATTACAGCGCACACATGCAAAAATGACGGACTCCTGCAAGGCTTTTTAAAACACCTGAACATCCCACAACACTCCCTCATTGCCTCTCAGTGTCCACCTGCATTATAGGAGTCCTTTAGTTCTCCCATATAGAGAAGTGCATTTCTCCTATGGTTCTGAGAAGCAGGATCTTCCATTCTCTGGATAGTGTAGGACCCACTAATAATGGGGTACTTTTATGCAGTAAGTGGGCTTAAAGTGGTTGTAAACCCTTACAACACACTTTTTGCTACAGGTAAGCCTATAATAAGAGACTTACCTGTAGCTACCCTGGATATCTCCTAAACCTGAAAGGTTTAGTATTTGCACATGCTGACGTCATCGGCACATGTGCACATACGTGCCGTTGCTTCAGTTAGACTGTGCAGTTACCGGCCGCACCCGTGCAAGTGACGTCATCGCGGCTCAGGCCAATCACAGCGCAGGAGCCCGCGATACCCAGAAGTAACTCCAAGAGCGATGTCGCCGATCTGAGCGGTGAATGAAGACCGCTGCGGGGGCTTTGATCTCAGGTAAGTAATACATAATGAGCTAGTATGCGATGCATACTAGCTCATTATGCTTTTGTCTAGCAGGTTTTTTTTTTTAGTTTTTTTTTATTGGGTTTACAACCACTTTAAGCACCATATAGCAATATGATATGACCAAATCCCCATATTTTTTGAAAATGTTCAGATGTTTTAAATAGCCTTGCAGGAGATAAATGTCATTTTTTGCATGTGTGCGCTGTAATATTTTGTTCCGTTTTATGGCTGCATCATCAAATCTGCCCCCCAAATCTCTGCTTGTCTAAAGAGGGGTAAGGGCACAGGCACCATCTCTGCCCATAGCCTGCAGCAATCATTCAAACATGTTTTTAAATTAAGATTTCCTCTACTACTTTCTCTTAACGTAAAAAGAAAAAAAAACTGCTCCCAAAGTTTAGTAAATCTCTGCAACTCATAGGCGTCTTACCCTTCTCCCGGGCCTCTTTCCTCCTGCGTTCCTCCAGGTCCAGCTTACTGACCAGCCTGCGGTGCTGCTGCAAAAACTCATCGTAGATATACATGGGCTCTCGCGTCCTGGGTGGCGGTGCTCTGAGCGCCGTGCTTGGCTTGTGTAGCAGCGTGATCTCCATAGTCTGTCCAGCTTGCTGGAGGGAACTCCGCTGCTGGTTTAGGAAAGTCTGCGTTGACTTTTCAAGCTCGGCAAGGAAAGGGGCGTGGGAATAACCAGTGTGCTCCAATGTGGAGGAATCCCGAATGGGCTGGTACTTCTCCATTTCCCGTCTCCTATGTGCCAACTCCTCCTCATCCTGTTGCTTCTCAAAAGAAAATGGTCGCTCTATTTTGATCGAGGCAACAGTTTGTCTGTTATGTTCGTACATAGCGGTGGCGTGGTTATGGACAGTGGCGGGCTCTTGGGTGCGTCGTGGCTCTGTTGTGGTCTCCATCAGTGACACAGGGTTCCATAATGAAGTGGTCGTTGGCTGTTGCGGTTTGGGAGAAATAAGCGGTGGAGGGCCTCCAAAATGTTGTAGGGGCTCTCGGACGCAGCCCTCATTGCGGTTGCTTATAACCCTACATGAACTGAAGGGAAAAAAAAAAAAAGCATGTAAGCATTGATCAAACCGGTTGACTATAGCCGACGTCCTAAAAGTTTGTAAGTACAAGGTAGAGCTTGTGTGGGTTAAACCAGGGTTTGGGAAATGGCCCAGATTTCAGCAAGGGAACCCCAAGTGGAATAAAATTAAAAAGGTATATCAAGATCTAAGTGCGAAAATTTTGCTTTGTGAATGTCTCAACATTTGCACAAAATGTCATGAATACCCATGTTTGTAGTAGATGCAATAGGTCAGTTGCCTTTTGCAGGGTGCTGGTAACATTCCCCAACATTTGATACTAGGAGCGAAAAGAATATTGGGCCAGAAGAGAAAGTTGCGACCAATGGAGAAAATAGACAACACTAGAGGCCAAAACTTTTAAAACAAACTTTCTAAACATAGGGCCAGTTCACTGACCTTTGGACTTCGGGGGGGGGCAGAATGTGACCAGAGGGAGTTGAAAAAGGACTGTCACAAGTGGGAGCAAATGAAGCCTCAAGCTTGGTGGTCAGTGGGAGGAGGAATAGTGCCCCATCCTTGGTGGTCAGTGGGAGGAGGAATAGTGCCCCATCCTTGGTGGTCAGTGGGAGGAGGAATAGTGCCCCATCCTTGGTGGTCAGTGGGAGGAGGAATATGGCCCCATTGTTAGTGTCGATAGGAAGAAATTATGCCCCACTGTTGGTCATCAGTGGGAAGAATAGGGCCCCAAGGGCTGGATATTGGCAAGCAAAGGGTTGCGTCTGGCCCATGAACAGCAGTTTGGAGACCACTGTTATAGGCCAAGAGCATTCAACCAGATGAGGAAATAATAAAACAGACAGATAGGGATACGTTCACCATCCGTCCGGTGGATTGGATCCCCTTGGACAGATTCCGCTCTCTGTGAAAGGGGCCTAAAAGGTAAAACACAATTCTGTCTCTGCAACATTTTATCATGGAAGGTTTTTTTTTTGTAGAGCTAACACTTTCTGTTCTAGGGGCACACTCCATAGATACAGTACAAGAAGGGAGTGTTGTCACTTTAGGACAGATGTGTGTTACTGGCAGGATCACAGGTGAAAAAAAAAAAAAAAAAGGTATTTAAAAAACAAAACAAAAAAGAAAAACAAAACAAAAACTAAAACACATCATCTAATGATTGGTAAGCTACAACATATTACATTTTTGCTTTTGGGTTTAGAACGACTTTAGTAGCGCAGGTGGTCTACGCAGAGCTTTGGATAGTACCAACGACTAACCTAAGGTTTTCCGGCCTAAGCTCCGGTTCCGATGGGTTAATAGGACGGCCGCTCATGTCCAGCTGCTGCTCCAACACCTGCTGCCGAAATTCAGACACCTGGTATTGGCGGTCCTCCTTCTCTTGCCTCAGACGTCTTTGACGAGCCAGCCACTTCTCCTCCTCCTGCGTCCTCTGAGCCAGGAGAGCGGCGGCCGCCGCCGTGTTGGGTGGGGGAAAAGCAGCGTGGGCGGAGATCAGGCTGGGGACCGAGTGGTGCGTAGGGGGCGGCGGTGGCGGTTGGTGTAACGAGTGTTGTATTGGCTTTGCGGTCTGTAAGGAAGGTTCTTTTAACTTCTCTGCAGGCAAAAAGAAAAAAGAAGGACCTGGATTAAATTTCTAAATGATACACCATGTGGTCAAAAATTTGCAGACTATCACATCTACATGAGCTTTGTGGTCATTCCATAACAATGGCCATTAACATGAAGTTAGTTGGAGTCCGCCCTATAGCAGTTTTACTGCGACAAGGTGACACCTGTGCCCCAAACACGTGTATATATGCGCAATCCGACACTTCCGGGTAGAGGGCACACTTGCATGTTGGCTCACTACTATCGGCAGTTGAAGGGTACGCCGTGTCCTCCGGCACCCGCCGATCATCAGGCAGAAAGACAGAACTGCGACCTTCCTATGTAAACAAGGCAGATAAGCCATTCTGACAGGAGGGAAGAAGTGGTGTTTGTGTTCCCGCAAAGCAAGGAATAAATTCCATCTCTTCCCCTAGGAAAACCACCTCACACAGTATAGGAAAAAACACTGGCTAGGCACACAGTTAACCCTTTGATCGCCCCCTGATGTTAACCCCTTCCCAGCCAGTGTCATTAGTACAGTGACAGTGCATATTTTTAGCACTGATCACTGTATTAGTGTCACTGGTCCCTCAAAAAGTGTCAAAAAAGGTCAGTATGTCTGCTGCAATATCACAGCCCTGCAAGTCATTGATTGCCGCCGTTACTATTGAAAAAAAAAAAAATATATATTATATATATATATATATATATATATATATATATATATATATACACACACACACACACACACACACCTCATTGGTTTGTTGACGCTATAACTTTTGCACAAACCAATCAGTATACGCCTATTGGGATTTTTTTATTTTTATTTTTTACCAAAAATATGTAGCAGAATACACATTGACCTAAATTGATGAAGACATTTGTTATTGGCTATTTTCTATTTAAAAAAAGTAAAAAAATAAATAAAAAAAAAAAGTTTTTTTTTTTCAAAAATGGTCAGTCTTTTGTTTATAGCGCAAAAAAAAAAAACAAACAAAAAAAACAAACAAACACAGAGGTGATCAAATACCACCAAAAGAAAGCTCTATTTGTGGGGAAAAAAGGCATACATTTTATTTAGGTATAGTGTCGCACGACCACGCAACTGTCAAAGAAACGCAGTGCCATATTGAAAAAAATGCCTGGTCATGGGGGAAGGGGGGTTAAGTCTTCTGGAGGTCACGTGGTTAATGTACGTTATGCTGTATGCTAATGTGCATTGGGTGAAGACAACCCATTGAAAAAAATAAAATAAAAAAATGGGATGCCGAGACACATTGTGCTAAAAACATAATGGACCCCCCTTTTTTTTTTGTAAAGCAACATTTAGCGTATTTAACAAAAGAGTTTTAGGCTCATGTCCTGTTCTGGCAAAAGACGGATATGTGAAGAACGTTTACCGGTTCTGCTGGGAGGGGGTTGCTCTGCGGCTTTCACCCGTTCTTCCTGGTGACTCCGCATGGGGTGGAGTTCAGACTCTACCAAGAACTGGCTCTCCAGGTTCTTCATGAGGGCGGCCTCTTTCTCTCTCGCCCTCTCGCGTTGCCTTTCCAGTTCCTGCTCCCTCTCTCGCTCCTTCTCCCTTTCCCGCTCTTTCTTCTCCCGCTCTCGTTCTCTCTCCCTCTCCCGCTCTCTCTCTTTTTCCCGCTCACGGTCGGCTTCCCTTTCTTTTTCTCGTTCTCGCTCTCGTTCCCTCTCCCGCTGCCGGAGCTCTTCATCCATTTGAAGTCTGGAGGGGAAAAAAAAAACAAAAAACAAAAACATTTCACTTTTTGAGCAATGCAGTGGTTTCTGATCTGGTACAAGTTAGGAAAGTTTGTAAAAAATCCTCTACCGTGGCTTAAAGCACGCCCAATGTACCAACCCTCTACCTCCCTTTCTGCTAGTAGTGGAAGTACTCTGCAAAAGGGCATATCTTGATGCGGTGCTATCCCCTCACCCAACGCTGTATCCTGGCCTAGGCTGACAAGGCCCAGGCCTGCGGCAGCACGGAAAGAGTCCCCTCTGGCTTGCATTATTAGTGTAGCACCAGTCTTATGGGGCAGACTGGATAGAGAGGCAAATTAGGCACTGCTTCCAGTATGCGAGCGGCCAGCAATCCGCAACTGTGTGCGCTTCTAATTTTGACTGTCCTATCATCTTGGACCAACCTTTTTCACTGTCAGAGATATATAGATGATTATCTAGATATAGAGAGAGTGTAATAGAGATATATATATATATATATATATATATATATATATATATATATATATATATATTTCTTTTTTATCTGCTGCACCATTGGTTATATCTTCTTAGTCCTCTCCATAAAATGATCAGAAATTTGTGCTTAAAGTAGAACTATGGGCGAAACTTTCCCTCCCCTCCCCCCCCCCCCCCATTTTGGAAAGAGTAAGGGAGGGTTACAGCCCCTGTCAGTTTATTTTTTACCATCCCACTCCCATTGCAGAGATTTCCCTTCACTTCCTGCCCCATAGCCAAACAGGAAGTTAGAGGAAATCTATGCAAATTGAGGGAATCCATTGGGCCGCGCCCCCCCCCCACAGGCTCTCAGAACTGTGTCCCCACTCGAAAATTTCAGGACGGGTCTTAAACAGAAAGGGGTGTGGCCTTGACAAGAAGGGGTGGGTCATATTTAAATTAGGGGTGCATGAGTTTAGTCAGGCCTAGGGCAGCACAAAACCCAAATACACTACTGCCCTCCCCACCAAGAATCCTACGAAAATACTGAGAATTCTGGAAGTGGGTATTGCGTAGACGTTCTCTTTCTCAAACAGTATAGACCAGGGTTCCTCCAGGGAGGTTGCTAGGGGTTCCTTGAGAAATTAATTTCTACCTCTCAGATAAGTTCCCACTGACACCATTGATCTTCTTAGCTATCCATAATGGTGTAATTCATTCATTTTTAGCAGGGGATCCCTGAGATCAGAAAGCCAATTTAAGGGTTCCAAAAAGGTTGATAAAGGCCGGTAGCTGCCCCAGCCCCCAATACCCCCCTCCCCAACAAATCCCCCTTCCTCTTCTGGAGATTTTTGATATATGTGAGCAGACTTGCTAAAGCAAATCAGCTTGATCTAGGAGACAGTCTTTCACAACAAAGCTGCATGTAAAAGTGATTGTAAACCCTCACCTAGTAAAACAATGCAGTTAAAAAAAAAAAAAGCAAGACATTTGCATATATAGATATAAAAAAAAAAAAAAAATTATAATTACCTTTTTTTCCCTTTTCTATAAGTGATCACATTCCCTCTGTTCTCAGCTGCATAAGAGCTGGGGGAGGAGAAGAAACAGCACACTGAGCATTGCAGTGAATGGCTGTGCAGGGGGGGGGGGGGGGGCGTGTCAGGATAAGTCTGATCATTGGGAGGAGAACAGGCCGGCTCCCAGCAGAGCTAGATAACTGACCATGGTGTGTTCTCATCCTGCTTAGTGTGGTCAGTTTTTAATAGGAAAGCAGAGGGACTGGCAGAAACACTGGGGATTTCACACAAAATGAAGCAATACAAAGAGAACAGGATACTTTCTCATACAAGTACATGGTACAGCAGACATATCGGGAATATAAAATGTTGGGGTAATAAACACTAACAATAAGCGCGCTAACACATCTTATGCGCAAACCTTAGACCCCCCCCCCCCATTTGTGGGCTCCAAATTTAGCAAGCCTAGAGGATTGGGACTCCACACACACACACAAAAAAAAAAAATGCATTCTGGTAGATTAAAACCACAGGCTGAGGACCACTAATCCACAGGTTGAACTGGATGGACTGGTGTCTTTACTCAACCTTACTAACTAAAATCAAAGCATGTGACCTTGGTGCCCATCAGGCTCATGATTCAACTGGAGATCTCAGTATCACGGACATTACCTCTCGGCTGTCAGGCTGGAGATTCGCTCTGACTGCAGGGCGGACAGCGATGAATGGGCGAGGTCTGCTGGGTAGCGAACTCCAGACAAGTGCAGGTGCATAGCGGAGTGGTGCATGGGTGGCAGGGATCCGGGGTTGTGCAATGGGTAGAACTGGGACCTCAGGGCGGACAAACAGTACGAATCATCCATTCTGAAAAAGAAAGCAGATTATCATCCCTCATGAAAAAGCTTGAAGCGGTATTAAACCCAAAAACGTAATATATTGCAGCTTACCAATCAGATGTGGTGGCTGAAATTTTTTAATTTTTTATTATAGGACCCCCCCCCCCCTGTTTTCACTAGAGGTGCACCAAATGGAAATTTGTGCGGAAACCAAAAATGCAGGATGCATTTGGCCGAAAATCGAAAATGACAGTTTAAGATTATTATATATTTATATCTATATCTATTCAACTTTTTAAATAAAAAAGTCATGAATTTAAATGAATAGCAGTTTGTTGGCCATTATCGGCACCGTTTTCTTTTTTTGGGATAAAAGTTTTTACATAAATTAAAGCCAATCATTGTAAGCATCCCTGCTAGTGTTAAATAGTTTCTTTCTAACAGATTTATTCTGCTGAACAGCTTCTTTTGAAAAACAATAGACTTACTGGCTGGATCAACAAATCAAAATAGAAGCAAGCAAGCCTAAAAAAGAAAAACAAATGCAGCCACATCATATAAGAATTGGTAAGCTGCAAGATATCGTTTTGCTTTTGGGTTTAATAGCAAGCTGGGTATACATGTGCGACAGACACAGATGGTCAGATCGGCTTCTGTTGGACAAGCAGCAGTACACCTGTACCATGCCTTATTCTCCTGACAGATGCAAATTCTTATTTTTTACCTAAAGGCAGGGTGCGGGAAGGGGTGATGGGCTGCTAGGTAGGTGTTGTGGTAATATGCTGCCGCCGTGGTTGGGTCCAGGCTGAGGTGGGGGAGCGAAGGCATGCGAAGGTCTTCAGCTGTGTGGTACGGACGGAAGCTGCGCAGGTATTCCTCGGTTACTGTGCTGGAAGGGACCATGTGGGGAACCGGCCTTTGGAGGCTGAAAAGCAAGAACATTTCCCATCAAAGCAAGATCTTTGAAACAACGTCAATATCTTTAAAGCGGTAGTAAACCACTGGAAAAAAAACAAAACACACACCAACCACACAACAACCTGCAAGACAATGGCATAATGTGTTAGTATGCATCGCATACCAGTACATTAGGAAATACCCACCTTATAATGAAGCCTTTCCAGCGGTACCCGCTCACATCTTCTCCCGTCCTGTCTTCTGGGTTCGTAAGCTCCGGCGCTGTGAACGGCCAAAACCGTGAGGCTGTCACTACCGCGCATGCGTGCAGGAGCCCTTGGTTTCAGCAAGAAGCTCTGAAGGTCCGGCACGGTATTCATGTTTAGGAGATATTAATTTTACCTACAGGTAAGCCTCATTATAGGCTTACCTGTAGATAAAAATACCATTGTAATTAACAAAAAATAAATAAATAGGAGCAGTTTCCTACAAAAGACCACCTCTCTGGTATCCTATCACTATATACCACCTAACCTGGCCAATGATGCTGGAGCAATGCTCCTGCATGACGTAGCCCTCCCACGTCACTTGTTTTTGTGCTGGTTTGCAAAATTAAAGTGGACCAGTCTGGATGAAGTCCAGGGCCAAATTTGTGTCCCAGACCATCCCCTGCTTGTCTCCAAATCTCCTATTGAAGAGCTGTGGCCTCCATCATACTTTTTCTGGGAGGGTCGGTTGCATGCATCCACCAATGGGCCGTGGTTCGTAGCCTACCAGCATGTCTTTGGAGCGTGAAGAACCCATAACAAACCCAGGCAAGATGGACATGCATACTTCATGCAGACAGCATCTTGGTTTGTACAAGAATCGAGGACCCCAGCACTGCAAGGCTAGAGTGCTAGCTATTAAGCCACTGTGCTGCCCCTAGGAGTAGTAATATGCAATTGCAATTAAAAAATACCCAACATTTCCATTAGACCAGCGTTCCTCTGACAGAGCCTTGGCTGGCCAACTACGAGAGCCCACCAACTCACTTTAAAGGTTGGAAGCGGGAATCTTGGACGACGGAGTTTGGCGGGATGGCAAAAGCGTATGCGTTCCCCAGTAGATGTGCGGGTACGGAGGGATTGCCGCTCTTCTCTGGTGGCAGCTGAGACTCTGCGATCAAGCGCTCTCTGCTGAGACTGCTCACCCGGGAGGCACCGTCTGACTGCTGGAGAAAAAAAAAAAAGGAGACATGTCACTATTAGGGCATAGTACAGCGATATAGCATGCCAGACCTCAGTCTAATTCCAATTCCGATTTGGTGTGAAGTGCACAGAGGGCCTTGACTTTGTAACCCACAGTTTGTAGAAGAGAGCTCCAAGAAATGGCTAACCATCTAGATAAAGTTTGTCACAGTAATCATTTAATAACTGCCAACTATAATTATAAAACAAAGATTATTTGTCCCGATAACCCCCTAAAAATGGAGAGGGCTGGCTTCAGAGCTTGACAATTGCAGACTGGAAAATAAATCATGGAGTAAAGAACCATCTATTTTCCAGTCAAACATTGTCAAGCCCTGATGAAGGTTGCAACCTCCGAAACATGTTGGCTGCATTTGAACAAATCACTGTAATGAATAAACCTTATTTGGACTGTCAATACCTAGGTACTCGGGTTCGGACTTTAAAGCCCACCTTCAGGCAAACATTTTTTCCCCCCATGCAGTGGGGCTGTGCCCGCACTGCACAGGTTAATTTTTTCCTAGAGGAGAGGAGAGCGGAGATATACTTACCTAATCCTCTCAGCACAAGACCGGTCTGGCACCCCTACAGTCTTGAATAGTGGACTGTTCCTGATGTCATCATGCCCTCCGCAGACCAGAAGAGTCCATTGCTGGACCATGGGGAGCACTGTTTTCTAGGGGATCAAGGGATCAGGTGAGTGCTCACCCCTAGACAAAACGAGCAGTTGACCAGTGCAGCGTGGGTCAAGCCCCAATGCATGGGGACATTTTTTTTTTTGCCCAGCATTGGGCTTTAAATACACTGTCAAAGGGGTTTGATTATACAGGGTAGGGTGGCCCTTAAAAAAAAAAAAAAAGTAGCCAATGAGGATCAGCTGGACATGGATGTAAAGAAGCAGGGCCATGTGGTTTTGCTCACAAATCTTCCCCAAATTCTTATACCTTATTAAATACATGCATTATCCTTCATATAAAAGTCCCCATTGTGACTACTACTCTTGGATTAGTCAGGGGTAGCCAGAAATCCTGCCCTGCAACCGTATTTAAACAGACGTGTACAGGACTTCTTCATTACTTGAAAAGTAGAACTCCAGGCTCCTTCAGAAAAAAAATAAGTCAGCAGCTACAAATACTGGGGGGGGGGGGGCACTTTCTGCTGAGTTTGCTGCAGCAAAGTCACCCGGAAGTGAGGCGGGTAAACCAGGTACCCAGCCCCCACTGAAGGTGCCAAATCTGGCAGAGGGAGGCAAACAAGTGGCAAGTCCCCTTTTGGGTGGGAGCGCCGCTTTCAATTGCAATGCTGTTTTATGCAACGATAAAAGATCATAAAATTGGGGGGGACATTAGAATGTAATCGCTTCTGCCATAGTGCTGTACAGAGAACACTGAGCCAGTCAGCATCAGTCTCTGCGGCAGAGGAGCTTACACTGTAATGCCCCCCACCCACAATCCAACAATATCATTGTTATACATTTAAATTGCTTTGACATACCATAAAAATGTATTATAATAATAATAATAATAATAATAAAGTGTGCAACTGTGGGGGACAATAGAGTGTAAGCTCCTCTGGTGCAGAGACTGATGTGACTGGCTCAGTGTCCTCTGTACAACACCTTGGTATATGCCAGAGATGTATAAATATATAATAATAATAGTGAGCCTGTGGGGGGGACAGAGTGTAAGCTCCTCTGGTGCAGAGACTGATGTGAATGGCGCAGTGTTCTCTGTACAGCACTTCAGTATATGTCAGAGCTATATAAATGTGTAATATTAGTGGGCGACTGTGGGGGAGACATTAGTGTAAGCTCCTCTGGTTCAGAGACTGATGTGACTGGCTCAGTGGTCTCTATACAGCACTACAGTATGTCAGAGCTATATAAAAAGGTAGAATAATAAAAAGAAAAGGGGGGACATTAGAGTGTAAGCTCATCTGGTGCAGAAAATAATATGAAGTGCTAGTTTTTAAAAAATGGAATAATGACCCTACTTATTCATTGGAGGTACCCATCCAGGCCCAACCCCCCCCCCCCCCCAGCTCCCCCCCCCCTCATCCAGTTAAGTCCATTAAAACATCGGTCTGGATAAACAATAATTTAACATATGTAGCGCCAGTTGGTTTGTATATAAAGCAGGTAAGTGAAGATCACATGGAGCGCGGTCTGGATTGGCTATGCTATGATTCATTGTGCAAACATATGCAGCTTTATAGAGCTGGGAATTAAAAATAAAAATGAAAAGGAGCCAGCCGAGGCCTGAACGCTGCGTCTCTCAGGGGTCTCTTTACAAGGCTGGATGGTTTGTAATGGTTAGATGGGCCAAGGAGCGCGGCGGTGAAATCTGCATGCTTGCTGATCTGGTAAAATGCAGCAGAACGTCAGAGCAGATCAGCCGCAGGGAGTAAGACGAGCGGAACGGCACAGTCAAGTGTCTGCGGGCTGCTCCGTGAAGCACTTACCCCGCGCGCTTTACAGTTTTCATTCTGCTCGCCTCCCCATTATCCCCGAACAAAATGCAGCTGCTGCCGCCAGAGAGGAGCGCCAGCCGCGCTTCGACAGGTCAAGTGCTTACATCTGCCAGGAAATATCGTCAAAGTGCAACAATGGCAGAGCAGTTTTTGTGAGCTTAATTACAAACGTGCGCTTTGTAGCCCGTAGCTTGTCTCTTGTGCTCACTTATAATGTCCTCGGTAATAGCAGCTATCTGTTCACTCCCGACCTCTTCCATCCCTCACTGATTTAACACATCATATGGCATTTTCACCAGCAAGATTCTTTTTCTGTGCTGTACCAGTCTATGAAATGCTCTTCCATGGACCATTTGGCAGCCCACGCTTTTTAAAGCAGTTGTAAGTGGATGACATACATTTTTTTTTATTTTTTACTTCTTCATACTTGATTGCAAGTCAGTGCTGCTATTGTCCTGCATCCCCCGTTGCAGCCACTTCCTGTCTACATGCATTCCAGCAATGGCTGCACAGGCATTTCCCCAGGACGGGTTTTCTGATGAGGCCAACAGTCGACCATGACCTCCTATCGTGTGTTGCAAAGGCCACAGACATGCATGTGAGAGAATTGTCGCCCTTTAAATGGGAAATGCCCAAAAATTGACCCATATGGCAGGATCAACATTTATAATAAAAGTGGAGCCATCAGACTTGTATGGAACAATGCCAGAATGCAGCTTCAGCCTCCGGGGGTATCCCCAACTAAGTCTATTACGGCTCAGTTTGCAGCCCATGGCGATAAGGATTTCTGACTGAGAACATTGCAAGGAAGCAGCCCTGCCATAGAGGTGGAAGGCTGGGGGTGCGTAGGTCAGTTCTAGACAGGTGGGATTTGCGCAAGGTTAGTTCAGGAGATGCCAGAAGGACATAGCCCCATCATTGAGGTCGGAAGCTTGGGGGGGGGGGGGGGGGTGTCTTGTGTAGGTTAGTTCTGGGGGTGTGAAAAGGGTGAAGCCCCATCAGAGGTGGAAAGCTTGAGGGGGGGGGGTGTAGGTTAGTTCTGGGGGCATGAGAGGGACGTAGCCCCATCATAGAGGTGGGAAGCGGTTGTGTAGGTTAGTTATGGGGGTGTGAGAAGGATGTAGCCCCATCAGAGGTGGGAAGCTGGGGGGGTTGTATAGGTTAGTTCTGGTGGTGTGAGGACAACACAGCCCCATCAGAGGTGGGAAGCTGGGGGTGGGGGGGGGTGTAGGTTAGTTCTGGAGGTGTGAGAAGGACGTGGCCCCATCATATGGGTGGGAAGCTGGAGGTGGGGGTTGTGTAGGTCAGTTCTAGAGGTGTGAGAGGGACGAGGTCCCATCATAGGGGTGGGAAGCTGGGGGGGGGGGGGGATTGTGTGTAGGTTAGTTCTGGGAGTGCGAGGAGGACGTAGCCCTGCCACAGAGGTAGGAAGCTGGGGGGTTGTGTAGGTTAGTTCTGGAGGGGTGGGATGTTGAATGAATGGTAGGAAGGAAAGCTTTTTAATTTAAATAGGAGTGCAAGCTCTTCCATCTTATTGCTCTCTTGCAATTAAGCTCTTCTACGTATCTGTTTATACTGTATGCCATAATATAAATTATAAACTTTTTCGCCTTAGTCTTTCTTTTGCCTTCCATATACCCAAGCAGATTGCAAGTTTTTGTAAATAGGGCCAACTTTAGCTTGGTTCCAACTTACAGTATGTGCGCTGATACCCCAGCATTGTAATAACTGCTTTTTGTACATAGCTGGGGATGGAGAAATAATGGGCAGGTTTGCACTGCAGGTATACAGGGTTCAGTTCCCCCTTGAGTTTACCCTATATTTACGTTTTTTCCTCCTAGCCTAAACCCAAATTTGGGCCTAGTTTGTCTGAGGTTTGTGGGACATTCGAATGTAAGCTCTCCTGGTGCAGAGACTGATGTGACTGGCTCATTCTTCTCTGTACAGCACTGCAGTATAGGTTGGAGCTATAAAAATGTCTAAGAATAATGATAGTGTGTGACTGTTGTGGGATATTATCGTTATTACTACAGGCATTTTATATAGCGCCAACAATTTACACAGCCATTTACATATACTGCACATTCACATTGCTCCCTGTCCTCAAGGAGCTTACAATCCAAGGTCCCCATCTCGTATACACTAGGGCCAAATTTGACATGAGCCAATTAACTGACCAGCATGTCTTCGCAGTGTGAGAAAACACCCATACATGCATAGGGAGAACGTACAAACGCCATGAGGGCAGTATCATAATTGGTATTCAAACTGGTGACCCCAGTGCTGCAAGACAGAAGTGCCAACCACTAAGCCACTGTGCTGTCCAGTGTAAGCTCCTCTGGTACAGACACTAATGTGAATAGTTCAGGGTTCGCTGTACAGCACTGTGATATATGTCAGAGCTATATAAAATATATAATAATCAGGTGAGACTGGGGGGGGGGGGGGGGACTGAGTGTAAGCTCCTCTGGTGTAGGTGACTGGCTCAGTGTTCTCTGTACAGCGCTGTGGTATAGGTCAGAGCTATATAAGCGTAGCATAATTCTTGGGGACATTAAAGCTTGAGCTGATTGGGGAGTAAGGATTAATATTATACAATTATATTCTCTGTGGAGGGATGTGGGATTATGCCGCCACCATAAAAGTCTGATGCATGCACATCAAGCTGGTTTCACAATGCGGAACAAGCCACAGAGCCCAAGACAAAAAAATGTATTTACAAAGCTGGAAGAAGCCTCTTCTCCCTCCCCGAGAATCTCTTCCCCCCCCCCCCCTCCTCCAGACACATCAGCCATAATTAATTGAAAGGGATGGGGCTCCGTTGATTGGAATTCTTAATGAACACAACATCTGTTCACTTTCCAGGCCCTTGTGTTTGTGTGTAAAGCCTTCAGTCAGCTTCCCCCTCCTCTTCCCTCCTCCCTGCTGGGTGAGCATTCAGCTGCCTGTGAACTGTGACCTGCCCCTGGCTATCCGGCATAGGGGGGAGGTCAGAGGGGCAGCATGGGCTAAAAATAATAAGGGGGGGGGGGCGCTTGGCTTCTGCAAGGCCTACACACAAGGTAGCCCACCCTCCACCTCCCACGGGGTGCAAGGATTATCTGATGTAAGCAGAGGTTGGTCGGTGCGGCCTTGTCGCTTTGTATCAAAGACTGATTAAAAATGCGAGCAATATTGTGGCATCGAATTTGCATTGGACATCAAAGCTGAGCAGAATATTTCTTTATGTAGGTCAAGTCTCTTTTAATGAAATTTTTCCCTCGACAGGATGTCTGATTTCAGCATAGATTTGAAAAGCTTTGATAGCCAAGATAAGAGTCGCATTGGAATAAAGAGCGTGTGTAGGAGATTCAAAGAACAGTCCCCTGTTCCTGTATGTGGCAGCAACTGCCCCTTCACACTTTATAATCACAAACCACACGACCAGCCATACCCACCGTGCACGTTTATGGATGGTACTTTCTGCATTGAGTCGACATGTCTGACATATCTATACAGTCGCTCTTAAAAACGGCCAGGTCTCTGTCCCGCTTAAGGTGGCCATGCCGGACAGGCCGCCACCGCCCCGCTTAAGGTGGCCATGCCCGGACAGGCCGCCACCGCCCCGCTTAAGGTGGCCATGCCGGACAGGCCGCCACCGCCCCGCTTAAGGTGGCCATGCCCGGACAGTCCGCCACCGCCCCGCTTAAGGTGGCCATGCCCGGACAGGCCGCCACCGCCCCGCTTAAGGTGGCCATGCCCGGACAGGCCGCCACCGCCCCGCTTAAGGTGGCCATGCCCGGACAGGCCGCCACCGCCCCGCTTAAGGTGGCCATGCCCGGACAGGCCGCCACCACCCCGCTTAAGGTGGCCATGCCCGGACAGGCCGCCACCGCCCCGCTTAAGGTGGCCATGCCCGGACAGGCCGCCACCGTCCCGCTTAAGGTGGCTATAAACTGAAGTTTCTCTTGCTCAGACCTATGGGCTGAACAAGAGGAATGTATCAATTCCCCCAGCCACACTAAAGTGTCGATGGAGGAATCTCCAATGGCAGCTATTGTATTTTGACAGTCAACACCCATGGCGGTCAGAATACCTGAACAGTAACTGCATCCGATTGGATGCAAGCACTGTTCAGTCAAAAGTTTTACACTTGGCTCCTATTATTTTCAGATCAAAGATGTTGGGGCAGGATGGCGCCGACAGATATTCATAGTCCAAATTTTACCAGATTTATTCCCTTTATGCTCAACTTAAGGATCATGGACATTTGTTTGGAGAAATAAATTTCCACCATGCAAGTGACTGTCAGCTAATAAGAAGGAAATGCATAAAGAGTATTTGCGATAGATAAACTTTGTCTCAACTGGAGCAGTTGCCTAAAACAACCAAACCGCTTTTAAATTTTCAGGGTTTTAAAGTGTGTGATAAACTGAAGACAGCCCAGGCACTTAACGTATCATATTTTGCTGGTCCTTTAACATGCCAACATTCTGCCCATCACGGAGTATGATATGGATATGTAATACATTGGTGTGATATAGAAGTACACTATATGGCCAAAGGTTTGTGGACACCAGACCATCACACCATTCCAAAACCATTAATATGAATATGCCCCCATGGCCATTATACGTGTTGCCCTCCTTAGAACATCCTCCATTCTTCTGGAAAGACTTTTCACAAGGTTTTGGAGGGTGTCTGTGGGAAATTTGTGAAGTCAGGTACAGATGTTGGCTAAGAAGACATGGCTTTTACAAATTGGTATTCCTATTTATTCCAAATGCGTTTAGAAGGGTTGAGGTCAGGGCTCTGCGCAGGACACTCAAGCTCCTCTACACCAAAATGGGAAAACCATGTCTTTATGGCGCTGGCTTTGTACACAGAGGCATAATCTTGGTGGAACAAAATGGGGTCTTTACGAACTACAATATTGGAACAGAATAATGGTCTACAATATCTATGTATGATGTGGTAGTAACACAATCCTTCACTGGAAGCAGCTATTTTACAGGGGGTTTCACATACTTTTGATCAACTTGTTGTAGGTGTTCTGGTCAGGGGTCCACAAGCTTTTGTCCATAGAGTTTAAGTGGAAGGAGGTGCCTCTTACCTGGCGTGCCTCGCTCCTCCATACTCCATTCACGGTCTTTGTCGGTGCAATGGTAACTACGGGCGGTGTGTTCGGCACAGTGTGTCCCCCTGGGGGCACTATGATTGGCCCCATTGGACCCCTTTTTGGCGTGCTGGCAGGAGAGCTGTGGTTGGTTGCCGGTGAGGAGACGGGGGAAGACTCGCTGCTTATGGACGATCCTGCAAACAGGAGCAGAGACTGCAGGTTATACACTTAAAAGGTTTTAGACAAAAATCAGAAAATTTCAGACCAGCACACAATGGAAACACAGCAAACATAGGGACATATTTTTAAATAGTGAATTTGACATTTAGAATACATTCATTGCAGGTAAAGGGTCAGGGGAGCTTGGCTTCTTTTCGCCATGCCAGTGGCTACTGATCAAGTGACCGATTCTTCACCAGAGAAGGTTTGGTAAAAACTCATTCACTGCTCGATAAAAAGACCCTACAAAATGTTGACATTCCTTCCACCCTAGCTTTGCAATATAACAGCACAAGAGGAGGGTGTCAACAGTTTTCAGGCCTGCTACTTAACTGCTTCCCACCCGGCCACCGTTTGTGTATATGTAATATATATATATATATATATATATATATATATATATATATATATATATATATATATATATATATATATATATATATATATATATATACATACACATACATATATATACATACACATACATATATATACATACATATATACACACATATATATATATATTCTATCCTGGTGGGACAAGCCTCATCCTGGGAGGACATACTGATACATCCTCCAAGAAGCTCACTCCATGCGTGCCCTTGGGGGCGTGATCTGTGACCACAAACATACATGCCTAAACAATTAGACAAATATATATATATATATATATATATATATATATATATATATATATATATAGTAAAGTAAATCCAAAAAATGGGAAGATTCAATGATGGACTAATGATCTCCATAGGATCACACGTAAAATGAACGCCATATGCACCCCAATCTCATCAACAGATCTGTACTGGATGCGATTGTCAGTCAGTCCTAATCGAATAGTGCGGTTACTGTAGCTTAGTGGTTCCCAGATAGTAAAGTGACATAACAGGAGGCCCCAGATACACCGAAGCTTTGTGAAGAGCACCTTAGGCAACATCCACATTTCCTGATGGTCTGGGTACTGACCTCAACCAATCAGGAAGGCACAAGGCTTAAAAAAGGATAAGCACAATTTAAAACTAAAATGCATGTATCCTTTCTGCCCACTTTCTCTGATGTAATTGAACACCCACTTTCCCCCCCTTCATGGATGTGCACTATTTACCCCCATCCGATGGCCACTGCCTCCAGTGTTTGTTTACATCCAGTAAATAAAAGGTTTCTGCGCTACCTTTGTAAATGCAATAAAATAAAACCAAATGCCAACGTACACCTAAAAGGTACACAATCAAGTGCATGTAACGGATCCAGTCCCAAAAACAGGAAAGGTGTACATCCACAGGGGCACAGTTTACGGGTTTCAAAAGCAGAGCCCTCTTCCTCAGACTCTTTCCCTTGAAAAACACATAAGCTGCCCCTCCCCCTGTGGATGGACACGTTTCCCCGTATGCTCTTCCTCAGGCTCTGCCCTTGAAAGGTGTTAACTGTGCCCCTGTGGATGGACAGGTTTCCCGTTTTGGGACTGGATCCATTACATGCACTAGATTGTGTACCTTTGGGAGTACATTTATATTTTTTAATAATAAAAAAAAATGCCAAAGAAGAAGGAGTTTTATGGTATTCATTAGGCTTGTGCTATTTTAGTACTGGCTTCCCTGAACTGAACATCAAGGGTCGATGAAGCAGTGTGGTGGTGTCCAGTGGCAGTTACCCAATTTGCATCGACAAGATTGAAGAGGTGCCTTCCCTACTGACGAGAGTGGTAGTTTTATACAAAAAAAAAATAATTAAAAAATTGTATACAATGGGGTTTTGTTTTTATAATCAAAAAGAAAATTATACAAAAAAGGCAACAAATATTCTGTGTAAAAATTGAATTAAAAAAAATTATATACACATAATATATATATATTTTACACACCCTATAGAAGTCTATGGGGCTGTAATATGCACAGGTGTGGCCAGGAAAGTAAAGTCAGCCATAGATGGAGCGATTTTCTTTCCTGCAACCACGGGCTGCAGGAAAGAAAATCAATCGATTCCCCTTCAACTCAGTCAGGGTTGATAGGGGAATCCCTCCCACAGAGCTATTGTGTTCTCCTGCTGGGGACTGGGGGGGGGGGAGAGAGCCATGATTGGATTTGGAGGCAAAATGATATCTCTAGAGTCCATACCTCTCTTACGACAAGAAAGGACTGCATGCTTTGTAAACCGCAGAGTGGCATTGCATGCTACCATTAAAAGCATTTGTCAACGCAAAAAAAAAAATAATAATTAGAATATATTTATATATTTTTTTCTGGTTGAACCTGCCAGTTTCTGCCCTCTCTTTTGTAAACTGACTACCTTTTATGGTGGCTGCTGAGCCCTGACACCGTGGTCAGTTTGAGTCCCCTCCCTGCCCATCAGCTCTGTGTGTGAGCCCCCCAATCACAGTTCTGAGCAGTGCACACATTATTGCTCCCAATCACTGGCACACACACCCCGCTAGGATTACATGTATATACTACTTATATCTTCTAAAATACAGTTTTTCTTATCTCCGATGAGGGGTCATGTGACCACCCGGAGCGTTCATCCTCCGATGCATGCATTACAGAGGGAGATCACGTGACCGCCCAGCAGATGTCAAAGGGAGATCTCGGCCCCTCCCTCTGTAATGCAAATATCGGAGGAAGACTGCGCCGGGTGGTCACATGACTGCTGATCGGGGATAAGGGAGAAAAAAAAAAAAAAAGAAGGTATTTAGAAGAATTTTAGAAAATGGCCTATAATATATACACAACATGTAATCCTATCAGAGGAGCTGGCAGTGGCTGTGTGCACTGCCTCAACAACCCCTTTAAGCTTATGCTCTACCAGAACACCTAGATCCTACGCCACATTGGATTCCCCCAGTTGTACTCCAGTATGTATGATGCATATTCTTAGCCTCAAAGTGCATAACCTTACATTCATCAACATTCATTTGTAAAGAAACACAAAGTCGCAGCTGTCCGTTTAAGGCAAGTACGCATCTATGGAGGATGGGTTAAGTTAGGTGAAAAAAGGAGAAGTACACTTTAATAAGACAAAGATGGTTGTTCAACAGGGAAAAAGTTTTATTAGAACCTTGGTATAGTATAAAAAGTATAGTCCAGGCCCATATATTTTAAGTTTGAATAATATTGTCATGGAGTGCCAACCCTCAATATAAACAATGGGAATGGATCTGGAGGTATATGGTCTCCTCCAGACAATTAGACCCCTTTCACACTGGGGCAGTGTGGGCGTCCGGGGTAAAGCTAGTTTTAGCGGTGGTTTACCACTGTTATAGCAGCACTTTTAACCCCCCAGAAGGGGTTAAAAATGCCCGCTTAGCACCGCTTTGAAAGCGGCGACCATTTCTTTTAATGGGCGGGGAAGGAGCGGTGTATACACTGCTCCCGCACCGCTCCAAGAAAAAAAAAAAAAAAATGCTGCTTGCAGGACATTTTTTTTTGCTTGTCCTGCAAGCGCACCGCCCCAGTGCGAAATCACTCGGGTTTTCACACTGGGGCTGTGAAGAGGAAGTTTACAGGCACTATTTGTAACGTACAAACACCTGTAAAGCGCCTCATTGTAAAAAAAGGGGTCTTACCAAAAAAAAAAAAAAAAAAAAAAAACACACATTTGCATTTAAATATTCATTGAATAATAGAAAAAATAATGAAAAAAAACACACACAAGCCCCTACGTATAAAAATGTCTGTATCCGCTTCTTCAGGGCTTGCTTGCTTCTTAATCAACTCAGAATCTGTATTAGACAGAGCATAAAGATGCATATAAAAAAAAACTACGTACATCACAAGTATACGACTCCTTGTCCTTCGAGTGTGGAGGTATTGGAGGGGAGGGAAGAAAGGCGGGAACAAAAAACAAAACAGGGAGTCATACTTATAATGGCAATAGCTGTTTATATGCATGTTTTTCGCTCTAATACAAATTCTGAGTTAGTTACAAAGCAAGCAAGCCCTGAAGAAGCGGATACACAGACCGCGAAACATGTTGGCTACTTCAATGTAACACCTCTGTCTGACACACTGTGCACATACCATTGTTTTTTTTTATGTAGGGGCGTGTGTGTTTATGTTTATACGTGTCTATTAGCCAATAAATGTTTAAATGCATATAGGTTTAATTTCCTGGAGACCACCATTTAACGCCCACATCCATTGTAAATCTTCTTTCCCATTCTTTCTTAAAACTTTTTTATTGCAGAAAATGCTCCTGTTTTGGAGGACAGACAGACCCGAGCACTGAACTCCTCAGGCAGACTGCCGGGTTGACTGCCGTGATTTGAGTTTCAGTGGGGGAGCTGTTGCACCCTCGGAGCCCCCTGCAGTCACACCTTTATTTTTCTGCAGCAATTTCAGTGTCACTGCAGTTAAGGATCGGGCAGGGGATGTCCAATATTTGGCCCCAGGTTCTGTGCAGACTGCAGAGAGCCAAACATTTTGTATACAGCATAGAAAACACCATCAGGATGGTCACAAAGCATTATTGGCAGATGAAACGTAAAAATCATTGTTGTTGAATGGTTGGTGCCGCATTCTTTTTTTCTCTTCCTTCTCGCATACTAAAAAAAAGTGGCATTTCCTTTTAAAAAGGGTCATTCCACCCAAAAGTGGTTGTATTGATGCCAGCGGATTTAAACACCCCAACAGTTTTTCGTATCTCTGCGGGAAACCAGTGGGGAGAAGCAGGCCCCCCCCCCCGCAGCTGGAAAACAGGGTGGCATCATCAGAGATGTGCATCTACAGGCGGTGCCCCCCCATTAGAGTGCGGATATGAGGATGGAAGGAAGATGCCGCTTATTACAGCGCACAGAGGCTGATAAGGTTCAGAGCCGCTATTGAAGCGTATCTTGTTAACGGAAGGCTAGGAACAATTAGGGATGTAATCCTTTCTGAGCCGGGGAGCCGTCCCTGACGGCTCCAAATCAACAGCTTCCCTGTGAGTCAGGCAATTAACGGCGCTGGGCCTCGCAGCGCTACAACCTCCCGCTTTTAAAGAGAGGCAACAGTGTGATCATTGTAATTAACTGCTGGCATCCTGCTCGGACCGGCTGAATAAAATTAATTGGGATTAGAGTCGAGGCGTCCTGGTGTAGCGCTGTCACCTTTGTTGTGCGCCCCGCCTGCCTGCCTCCCGCCAATGCCAGCCTATCTGGCAGACCTGCAGAAGGTGTGCAATTAACGGCTCGTCCTGGTCACGCTCGTGGGCCCAAGCCGAGGATGACCTTTCCTGCGGCGCAAGAACGCAGCAGAAGAATGACAGCGAAGGTCGAAGCTGGAATTGGAGGGGGGGTTGGGGAACGGGAATGGGCCATCTTGAATGGTCACAACTCTATAGAAATAAAAAGGATAACCTTGCTGTGACCGCAGCCACCACATTCACTTTGCAACCCAAATGTTGACTACACTTCATCGCCATTGCAAAAAGGGCAGTTTTGGGCAATTTAACAATAAGACAATGAAGGATGGCAAAACTGGAGACAGGTGTGTCATGGCCGGCCACTTGCTATGGGAACACTCACGTGCTCACTCCTGAGTCCCCATAAGAGAGAGCGCAGCGCAGCTCCCCCCCCAGCTGTAATTGACAGCAGCAGGAGCCAATGGCGCCCAGTGTGGTGTCTAAACCAATGAGGAGAGAGCGCCTCTGCTCTTGTGCACATTGCTGGATCAAGATCGAGCTCAGGTAAATGTTTAAAGGAGGGCTGGAGGGGTGATATGTTTGTAAAAGTTTTTTACCTTTAATGCATAGAATGCAGCAAGGTATTAAAAAAAAAAAAAAAAAAAAAAAAAAAACACCCCTTCTGCCTTAAGACACACTTTAAAATTCATTCAGCATCAGGAACCTTACTCCAGTATTGTGCCATGTGGTTACATAGTATGTTTGGGTCCTTTAGATTGCAAGAGCCCTGCCTGGCAGTATAGAGACCCCCATCTTTCTCAGCTGCAGTTTCACTTACAGATCCCATTCCAATTTCCACCATGGACACAAGATGCAGCAGATGAGCTCATCTCTCTGTACTCTACCCCCATCCGCATGCATCTTTCACTGCAATACATGATTGATCCCCTGTGCCGGTTGCAGTTAAAGATACATTTAAATGATTACAGACCTGTATATGTCTAGATACACACACAAAATAAATAAAATATATATATATATATATATATATATATATATATATATATATATATATATATATATATATATATATATATATATATATATATATATATATATATATATTCACACACACACTTTTTTCTATCAGCTTGGAGTTCTTATTTTTCCAATGCTTAAAGCTGGTTTTCAGAAAGCTACGATATGGATATTACAAATTGCAGCATGCATTCTGATAACAGGGGAACATATGGGGTGAAGGCTCAGCAGGGCTGCAGAAGATGAGATAAAAATCGGCATCTTCTGGTCCAGTGCAGAGGAATATCTGGAATCTCCTAAACAGGGAACATTTAAAAAAAAGGCTTTTCCAGCGCCAGCCTCTTCCCACTCTACAGCCTCATCCACTGCTCACATCCCACTAAATGGGGCACTTATGAGATTAATGTACTCTGCAAAACGACCGGTAATTTCTACCTTAATTATGAAATTAATTTGGGTCGCTGTTAAATTCCCCTTCTTCACTGGAAAAATAGGCCGTCAGCGGAGGGCTCCCTCAACTGCCCCAGTGAGCCAACCATTCTTTCTCTCTGGCCAGACCTCTGAGCCCCGGGGGCGGCCGCTTGGCTGTCAGTGACAGATAGCAGCGATATAAAAGGGGGAGGGGTGGGCATATGACAGACACCTGCAGCCAGGCAGAGACAGGAAAAAGTGAGCTCAAGGGGATCAAACATACGGGAACAATAAAAGAGAACAGGTGCAATGAGAGCGGATTAGAGACCGCAAACAAATGAGCGCGTAGGAAATAGGATGCTACAGAACGAAGGGGGATGGGTGCAATTATACAAATTCAAAAGCAAGTTAGTCTGCTCTGTGTACAAGGCAGATCTCAAAAGTTAAGTAAACGTTACGGAGCATTGGTTTGAAACACATTATCCAAAATATTTCGGCACCAACAGGATCAAATCATGGCGGTTGCTTGGCCGGGCTCGAACCAAGACGGTCGCTTGGCCCGAGCTCAAACCAAGGCGGTCGCTTGCCTGAGTTTAGATTTTTCCAGTGATGGGTACGGTTAATGCTACATCATGCAAAAAACATTTTAGAGATAATTGTGTTTTTCCAACCTTGTGGTAACAGTTTGAAAACAGTGTGACCACTTTGGTACGAAGGAATCAGTGTCCTGCACAGAGCCCTGACCTTAACCCTACTGAACACCTTTAGGATGAATTGGAACGCCAATTGTGAACCAGATCTTCTCACCAAACAGCAAATGGGCTCAAATTCTCTCAAACACACGCCAAAATCTTGGGAGAAGCCTTCCCAGAAAGTGTGGAGGGAGGATGTTCTAGCTACAGAAGGGGCCATGGTTTTGAAATGGTATGTACAACACCACCGAATAGGTGTGGTGGTCAGGTATCCACAAACATTTGGTCATATAACCCATGTATGAAACTAGCAGATAAGAGGCTCCAGATTCAGTCCCGACAATTTCTAGGATTCTAGACCGTTCCGGTCTGAGGAATGTTATGGGTTGAGGAATGTGCGCTTAAATAAATAAGGAGACACGCCGCTTGGGGCTAAATATAAAACTGGCAAAGTCACACTTGGACTTTTGTGGTCACCAATGAAGACGAACATTTGAGGTTTCTGGTTTGGACGGTTAATAGTATGATGGGTGCCAGGGCGACTTTGCTACTAGATGTGTAAGCAGAACATTAAGAAAAGGCATAGTAACCCTTTAAAACACAGTCCCAAAATATATACAGCTTCATTAAAATGGACTTGACAGCGGGCAAGTAACACTGAAACATTAGTTACCATTTTACCTTACAGAAGAATACGGACAGGGCACTGTTATGTTAAAATAAACAACTTTCCAACCAAAAGTCACACGCGCGCGCGCGCGCACACACACACACACACACACACACACACACACACACACACACACACACACACACACGGCTATCATGGCAATTGAGCTGCCACAAAGTTAGGTTTCGGGACATATAGTCATCACACAGCGACGTTGAAGTGCCATCTTCCTACTCCTATGCCATCTGTAGGAAGAGCCTATAATGGGTCTAAATATCAGCCTTCAGGGGACCATACCCCATGAGGTGCTTTCCTTTTTCATCCAGGCATAGTTGTGTTAAATAGTAGCCCTAAAATGCCAAATCAAAATTCTGTTACATCAAAATGGCACCACCAGACCATTTCCATTTGGCAAAAAAAGGAAATTTGTGTATTGCCCCATGGCAAAAATACAATGCGTTTTTGATTTTCTGTGATTCCACAGCACTAGATTTATCAAACCAGATAAGCCAATCAAGAACAAACAAACAATCTGGGTAGGCAACACAAACATTGCACTTCATGTACAAGTCTTCTAAATAATGCACGATTCCTCCATCAACTGAAAGGTATGTGAAACGTTGCTTCAACATCAATCCTCTACGTTATCACTCCTCGTTTCATCCATCAAGGAACCCCAAACAGATCACGTCCTACAAACGCCTGGAGAGGTGGTTAAAGAAAAGATGCGCCAAGAAACCTCAGAAACCAATATCAGATGTGGCTCTCCCTTCGGGGAAAGATGGATTTCACCGGCATGCTGAAAGTCTAGAAGAGGAAGACATCGATCTGGAATTCTAAGAGTCATACATGAAATGACCCAAGTCTCCTTATCGGAAGTAAGCACTTCTGCTGTGAGTTTCATTATTGGCGAGCGGAAAGTTTCAAATCACGGCTGATCCTAGAAAACGCATCTGAATTTTATGTGGAAGGGCAGAGCAGGAACTTCACATGATATGAAAGAAATACATTACTACATAATACAATCAAACAAATTAAAAAAACGCTATAACATTATCCCAAATCTCAAGTGCTGCCATCACACCATCCTTAAACTACAAGGTTCCCGCTCATCTCACACAGTATTGCCCAAGAGTGATAGGGCAGTATATCTTCAATGCCAGTCCTAACAAAGCAGTTATACATCACTCACAGGATTGTCACACACACACACACACACACACACACACACACACACACTAGGCGGCCAAAACTCTATGGACTCCCATCCAGATGGAGTTCAGGTGTTTCCAACGAAGGATACTATTAATGCTACAGAAGACAGTTGTGATCTTCCAGCCTTGTGGTAATGGTTTGGGGGAAGACCTTAAATTTTGTTTCAGCACGACTGTTGCCCTGTGTACAAAGCCAACTCTATAAAAAGACATTGAGTGACCAATTTGGTGTGGAGAACTCTAGTGTCCTATACGGAGCCCCGACCTCAACATTAAAGACTTGGAATGCAGATTGTGAGCCAGGCCTCCTCATCCAACATCAGTACTTGACCTCACAAATTCCTACAGACACCCTCCTCATTCCTCCTCCCCCATCACGACAGGGTCTACCAATAGCTGTCATCATTCTATTCATGCCCTTCTCCATTGACATAAATAGGAACATTCAGTCAGATGGCTGATGAGATACCAGCTATTGTCCCCCTTACCCATCCCAAAACATTGGGGGAGATTTACTAAAACTGGTGCATGGTAACCAATCAGCTTCTATGTTTTATTGTCAAAGCTTAAATTGAATAAGCTAAAGCTAAAGGCCGATTGGCTACTATGCACAGCTATACCAGGTTCTGTGTGCACCACTTTTTATTAAACCACCCCCAATGTCTTCCAAAATCTTGCCATCAGTTCCCTTCTTCAATGATATAACTAGGAACATTTGGTAGAGCAAGAACATTTCTTTAATGGACCCATCACCTGTTCCCACAACCTGAGACCAGTTGAAATGTACAGTCCTAGCTAGTCACCCTTGTGGTTCTTACAAAAGAGCAGCATTAGCATTCTGAAATACAATGGGCAAGCATGCAAAATATAAAAGCCTCAAAAAAGAAAAATGTGCATAAAAAGAAATGACTCCCACGTGAATGATCGCATTAGGCAGAACAGAAAACCCTCACCCCCTGTAGATCCGAAGAGATATACCGGTGGGTGACTCTCCACTATAAACTGCTATGGCAGTTATGGTTAGACCACCTCTGGAAAGGTTCAGGTTATACAAGAGATACAAGAACTAATCATACATGCAGAAAAGACGGACTTTACGGGACATCACTGAACATCCTAGAAAGAATTTCCAGGGACGGCCCAGAAACTTCTGGCAGCATCCCTGGAAATCGGGCCCTTGGAACTGGACGGCGGTGTGACTCTGGCATGCACACATGCAAGGGACGCGGCTTTTCCGAAAAATCTCTCCTTACCTCTGGGCTCCTCGGCCTGCTTTGCGAGTTTGCGCAGCGCGGCGGCAAAGCTGGAGGAGGGTGCGGACTGGACTGAGAGCGCGCTGCTGGCCGCCGGGCTGCCGTTGGGTACCAGGGAGCCATTGATAGGGGAAGGAGTGAGGGGGCTGACTGTGGCCGTGGTCCGAGTGGCTGTCGAAAGCATTCCTATGGAAGCTGACTTTGGCTCATGGTTCATGCCTGGAATGAGGGAGAAACAAAAAATAAGGCTAAATAAAGCAGAACAATTAAAAAACAAAAATAAAAAATTACAAAAAAACATGACTACTGCAGGGCAAGGACTCGCTGCTATTAACTAAACAGGTTACATAAAATTTCTGCGATCAAAGAGGACCTGTCTTCCAAACACAGTACTTTATGGAATGCAGCACACTAAAGCACCCCATTATCCTACTATAGAACTACTCATCTGGATTGAGTTTATGGCAATTCCCTAAGGGGGGGGAAAAAAAAAAAAAAAAAGAAGACAAATATAACTTGGTATCTTCTGTCTGTTAAAATAACTATCCAGACAGAAACAGCAGGATGAAATGAATGTTTATGTAGTTCTGACCCCTCTGGATGTAGATCTAGGGAGCAGCGGTATTTCGGAAGAAAAAAATAAAAATAAAATAAAAACCCCCACACACACAGAAAAACTAGGAGTTTATTTCTAGCATCCCGGGAAATCAACCCAACAACGCTACACATTATGCCGAGATGAAAAAGAAAAGGGGCACCAAAAAAGGAGTTGCCGTTGTAGTTAGGGGTATACGGTTGTTTTCAGTTGAAAGCCAACCCATTTCATGATAGAAGTCCCCTTCCTTGGGGGTTTGGCTTTTCATGCATCTATGCTGTGTACTGGATTACAGTCTTGACATTTCACCAAATTGAGACATATATTTAAAAAGTTAGCAATCACAGCTGTACTTTCTACTGCCGAGTCAATCACTCACCTGCGCATTCCAGCCCTGAAGGGGATTTCCTAAACTTCAAAAACGTGGCAGCTTTCAACTAATAGATTTGTTTGTATCTAAGCATCTTATCAATTTGGGGCACATTTTCTTCTCCGCCTAAAGTCTCCACCTAAGGTGGCGTTGTGGGTAGAGGGAAACCCTCATTCGGGATGACGCCAGTAAATCTGCAGTTATCCACACAATTCGGGCCTAAGAGGTTTCTCAGCTCCAGCAGAACTCCTGGCCAAACCCTTCCTACCACGCTCACCAGAGGCCAAGCCCTCCCTACCACGCTCGCCAGAGGCCAAGCACTTCCTACCACGCTCGCCAGAGGCCAAACCCTCCCTACCACCCTCGCCAGAGGCCAAACACTTCCTACCGCCCTCGCCAGAGGCCAAACACTTCCTACCGCCCTCGCCAGAGGCCAAACCCTCCCTACCACGCTCGCCAGAGGCCAAACCCTCCCTACCACGCTCGCCAGAGGCCAAACCCTCCCTACCACCTTCGCCAGAGGCCAAACACTTCCTACCGCCCTCGCCAGAGGCCAAACCCTTCCTACCACGCTCGCCAGAGGCCAAACCCTTCCACGCTTTTTCCTCAAACTAAACCCTTCCCTGGCCAGAGAGCCACATTGTGTGAAATCCTGGGACAGCCAGAATAAAATCCCAACCTAAGGGGAAGTCACGGGATTAAAAGTAAGCAAAAAAGGAATTGAACATCAAGATGACTGAGAAAAATCTAACTTTCTGCTTTCACTTTCTGCCAAAACACTTCCCCTTGTCAATCAATGCTCAAGTCGCAACATGTAAAGTGCTGCTGGATCTGTCAGCATTACATACATGAATAAAAATGTAGAAAAAGTTGCCCTTTTTGTGTTAAGATTTCCCTTGTAAAAGTGGTTATCAGGTGACCTTTGATACTAGGAAGCTAATTAGTTTTCTGGTGTCAGTAACGGAAATGTTAATGGATGCACAGCCCAATATGGTTTGTTGACATTTGTACGAGGACTCACACCGGCCAACACGGGACCGGAAGCAGCGAAGTGACATTTCACTCAAGCTGTGAACTGAACGCGAGGTCAGTCCACCCCGCAATGCAAATACCAGACTGGGAAGCATCTCAGTGCAGCCATAGACCGCCAGATTACGCAGCCGATAGAGCGGGCCAGTCAGCACAAAGAACAATGCTCAGCAATTTCTGCCCCGCCCCCTTAGGAACAATATACTGGACATTGTAAGTCCAACTGTTCTTAGAGCAACTGCACATTGTCAACTGATCTTAGATTATATAGACACACCTATTTTTTATTCTTCCCACAATGCACCATACACCAGGTTAGCAAGCTGTGGTAGCGCTGGTACAGCGACCTTTGATATTCTGCTGCATCGCACAGTGCCAGCGTGTTTCAGGAAGCTGGATGGGAGGCATTCAGGACAGAGAAATCACAGGCAACAGTGCATGGATTCTCATTCACAGTCCAACAAGCAGACCGGCGACACAGCACAGACAGTGCACATAGGTGGTGGAGTTATACATTTCAGGTATGACTGAACAGAATGAAATATGTTGGAGGGATAGGGGAGGAAAACGAAAAACAAAAAAAACACACACACACCCCTATAAAAATTGTGGGTTCTGAATTCCCAGACAATGCTTGTTATGGGATGAATGGATGGCCCAGCGACACCCACACGGGCAACAAAACCCACACAGATTGAGATTTCCCAGAGATCGGCGCTCATCACTATTACTAGAGGTCTGCCATGTACAGATGGACACCTTGAAAGTATCCAAAGCCACATTGGAATGAAGTCTTAAGCACCCGCTCAAGGGCTGCCATTAGTAATAATTCCTACAAAACCTAAAAAAAAGATTCTCCATTGTTTTGTTATTTGATGAAAAATTTTCAATAAAAATATTGAACAAGAAAAAAGCTGGCTGCTCTCATCATCGTTCATTGCACATGAATGGCATCCCGTTCATCTTGTCCCTGCCT
The DNA here is from genome assembly GCF_037356315.1 of Lithobates pipiens. Classification (NCBI taxonomy): domain Eukaryota; kingdom Metazoa; phylum Chordata; class Amphibia; order Anura; family Ranidae; genus Lithobates; species Lithobates pipiens. The sequence goes on from NW_027507686.1 coordinate 27,625,886, forward strand.
CTGAGGACTCATTTTGTCAGACAATAAGCACATCGGTGGACTCCTCCATATGCCCTGCTAACAAAAACCTACTGTCCAATCAGCCATTTGATTATTGTACTCTGGTTAGAACCAATGCCATCATCCAGATAGAGGTTCTTTTACCCAACCTATCATATGGAGCATCCTCAACAGCCTAGTAAAGTTTCAGTCTCCAAGCCCTCCATCTACACCCAAGCAATTTGCGTGACAACGCTCAAAGCTTCAGGTTGTATTCAATGGTGCCCATTAACACCCGAGGGTTGTGCTGCTGCTCGTCACCTTTTTTGTGCAAACTCATGTTTTTTTTTGGCTACATAAAACTTCATTGGGAGCGCCTGAAAAATATGCAACACAAGCATTTTTTGCACCCGAGAACCTGTCTTCTACTCCTAGCAACCTTCAAAATGAAGGCTTCAGGGGGTGTCAGAGCTGGATGTGGAGACCTTTATCTGCCTTGTGAGGGCCCACAAGAACCTCTATGAACCCAGTAATAACCATTACAAGAAATATGGCAAGCAGCAGAGCGCATGGGAAGAAACTAACATAGGGGGCCATGTACCACACAACCATCGACGAAAAAAAAAAATACAAAATACGGGTCATGCCTTGTCGCAGACCATACTGTATTTTACATTGGCTGAAAACTGCCTGTAGCTTGAAAACAGAGAAACACGTCAAAATAGCCCGACAACGGCTTATGATCAAGACCACATTCATACCTGATCGATTTGAATTGTGTGTTTCTCAAAGTGCTTCAACGCTCAACGTCAAGATATTTAAATTCAAAATGGTACCCATGTCACTTGAAAATTACAAGAGCTTTTTTGGAGGAATCACACTTTGGACCTTTTAGATGTCCACTAAAGTGCCTAAAACCAAGCATATGTGCAATTTATTGCCTCCTCTTAGTAATTAGCTTTCCATTGACCAAAACAAAAATGCTAAAGCCTGAAAATACAGAAAAAATAAAAATAATGCCCATGCTCACTGGGAAGCCGTAAAAAAATAAAAATCAGGATAATAAATGAAGCAGTAAGAAAATCAGGCCAGCACAGAGTGGCATCCAGAAGACCTACAATGCACTCCCAACACAGACCCAACAGGCATTATTGCCTCTTCCCCGCCAGTGATGAGGAGAGCGAGCGAGGAAGGGCTTCCAGCTTAGAAGATCCATCTAGTCATTGAAAAGCAACAAAAGAGGTAGAAGAATTTCCCAGAGGCTAAAATGCCTCCCAGCCGCCTGCTCCAGAGGTCCTACTGTGTGTTGATCAGACAATCTCGGTCTATGTCACCTTGGGATCAAGGAGAGAGAAGGAAAAAAAATAATAGATGAGATCCCTTCTGAGACTATGGCAGGTCTTCTGGCTGTGGGTGATAATGGAAAGCATGGAGAGGAAGAGCAGCTGGATAAAACCAGGAGGGACACAAAGAGGAGAGAATGCATAAAACTGGTGCACAAAATCTGGTGCAGCTGTGCATAGTAACCAGATTCTAACTTCAGCTTGTTCAATTAAGTTTTGGACAATAAGCCCCACCACCCCGGTTCACACCGGCGCAATTTGATAGGGCAAATCGCATGTGAAATTGGAGCTTATTACTGGCAATAGGAGCATCCCAATTGGTGCGACGCCGTACCAATTTCCAAAAGTAGTGCACTACTTTTGGCGACTTTGGGGAGCGATTTCAAAAGACATCTGTGCAGGAACCCGCACAAATGTCTTTCAAGTTGCCCCCCAAAGTCAGACTGAAATGCCGCTTTGAAATCGCGCGAGTTCAGATGAACTCACGCATGATCTCCAAGCCGTGTTCAATGTATGGCTGGGTTCACACTATCCTCGCACGTGGCTCAGGTAGCAGGGGCCTGGTGCATCACCATTTCAGGTCCGATTTCAGCCTGAATTCCGACCTGAAAAAAACGGACAAAAAGACGCACGGGCTCCTGTGCAAATTCGCACCGGAGATATGTGGACCGGCTCATAGAAAGCCGGTCAAAATCTCCCGCTATTGCGGATTGGATGTGGAGAACCGTATAGTGTGAACCCAGCCTGAACAAGGGGCTAAACGCCAGAAGCCAATTGGTTACTATGCACAGCTGCACCAGTTTTAGTAAATCTCCCCCCCCCCCCCCCCCCCCAAAGTGTGCAAGGAGTTAAAAAAAAAAAAAAAATAGAGTATACATTTAAAAATAAAAAAATTATATATATATATATATATATATATATATATATATATATATATATATATATATATATATATATATATATATACACACACACACATACATACACACACACCATAAAAGTCTTGTTTTGAAGTAGATCAAACCCAGTGACTAAACACCTAAGGCAAGCTTTCAATAAAATAATCCCAGGCGATCCTGCCACGAAGGTTCTTGGATCAGACACTTCCTGTTATAAAAAGGTAACAGTGCCCTGTCCTGGTCGCCCCAATTGTACTCCTGCATCGCCACGCTGTCACATGCGCCCCCTGGTGGAGATTACTAGCAGTTGTGCTGACACACATTGAACAGGCATGGTCCACTGTTGTCATTTATAAGGAAGACAGTCCAGAGCAATGATGTGCAGCCAAGGATGCATGTAGACAAGAAGCGACTGAAAGAGGCTGGAGGAGGTCAGCAGCACTGAGATGGGGGGAAAAAAAAAAAAAAAAGAAGAATGGTTTTAATCATAAAACAGCACACTGAGCACCCCATCATCTATAGGGTTTACCTCTACTTTAAGAAAAATAAATAAAAAATAAATAAATAAATAAAAAGGTGGATCTTCCCATTCATGATGACATTCATCTTTCGCAAGCCAGTAATACCACCAATACCGTTAAACCAAAAAGGGCGCAGTCCTCCACTAAACAGGCACCACCCTTGCATGAATTTGTATTTCTTAAAAAGGAACAAAGACCTAACTGCACAGAAGATTTTAATAACTGACAAGAGATTACTGGCTTATGTACACTCGGATATACATGCAGAGAGTGGGCAGGAATGTAGAAACAAAAATATAAATAAAAAATATAAGCCGCACTTCGGTTGTTGCTCTTAAAATTTCTTAATTTTATTGAATAGCCACAGTGAGCAAACGCAGATTAAGTCAGTTGACACGTTTCAGCCTCTAAGACCTTAGTCATAGAATGGTTATGACTAAGGCCTTAGAGGCTGAAACGCGTCAACTGACTTAATCTGTGTTTGCTCACTGTGGCTATTCAATAAAATTAAGACATTTTAAGAGCAACAACAGAAGTGCGGCTTCATTTTTTTTATATTACTCTACTCGAGTAATTACATTACTCGAGTAACGCGACTGTGGATTGGGCACCTGGGAGCTCTGCTATCTATGTGGTGTAGGGGTAGTAGCGCTAACTTTTCTCTGTTGAGTGGGCAGGAATGCAGCAAAACGTCAAGTGGAAAAGAAAAACTAGAAAAACAAACATTTTCTGAATGTTTAATCTCACCGGGTTTCGCTAGGGCTAGATTGCTGTTGCATTTAGTATGAGTGCAGGGCAGCCTGGGACAAGGTTCCTTAACACCCGAGGGGAAAGCACCCCAACCATAAGCTGTAAACTACCTCAGCAGGCTAATTTGCAAGTGTTGAAGCACTCATGACGGCCATCTCCTTGGTCTACCCCTTGGCTTGGCCATGGGTATATCCAGTGCCAGGACAAGATCCTTTAGCACCCAAAAAAGGTGAAAAAAAGCCAAACCTCAGGGCGGCCATACATGGATCGAAATTCAGCCGGGATCAACCAAATTTCGATCCGTGTATGGGGACAGTGGTCATACAGAAGTTGATCTACTGATGAACTTCTGTCCAACTGGCCTGTTGGGTTGATCAGTGCTGCGGGCTATAGCTGGCGGCATTAATCAGTGTATTCTGATGGTGGGGAAGTCTCCTTGCTGTCAGAATTCAATAACACAGCGAGAGAGATTTCCCAACCCACATCGTGTGTGTGTGTGTGTGTGTGTGTGTGTGTGTGTGTGTGTGTGTGTGTGTGTAAGTAAATCAGGTAATGTTATTTTTTCGTTTAACCCGCCGGTTGAAGGAAACCCCCCCACAAGTTATTACCTGATAACTCCTTTTCCAGGAATCCTCCAGGATGGTAAGCTCATGTGACGTTCCTGGAGGACGACTTGGGAAAAAGGTTCAATGTATGGCCTGCCTTAGGTTGCAGGTCCTGCCCTTTTTGTTCCCCTATTAAAAGTGCCCTCCTCCGGCTACCCCTTGGCCCGGCCCTGCATGCACTGTCTGATAAGAGATGCAACAGTTCACGGGGGGCCACAATGAGTGTTAGACCACCTCTAATACAGGAGGTTTCCAACATGCTGAAAAAGCTTTGCATGGCCAATTATCCTTATTTTATGCAACATGGAATACTTAGGCATGCTTCCCCAGCATTCATTTTCTTGTCAGAAGATATCTGTGGGGTCCGGTAACCAGTCCAATGACGATTGCCTGGCCTTGCACTAAACGATCTGATCCATTGACATCCAAACTTTGCAGAAACACCCCTTGCTATCAGACACAAGCAATTCGGAACAGATTTATATTCCAAAACCTGATGTAGGGGGGGATAATAAGACAGGGGAAGGGGGGCATTAATGAGGCTGATCAATGCTACAATCAGGCAAACTGACCGTTACTGTACACTGTAGGGATTTATCAAAATGCACGCTGAATCCTGCGACAATCCACCGTAAACCTCACTGCATCATGCAGGATTTGAGACAGATTTGTGGGCATTTGCAGCCGTCACCGCTCTAATCCCGGACAGCCAACGGTGACGGGACTGTGGAGTCAAATCTACCAATATGCTTGCAGCATCCCACCCACCCTCCTTTATAACCACGCATACAAGACTCGAAGGGCGCATGTTCTGAATTGGGGAGCTATACTTCTTTCCAGGAACTTAGGAACCCAACTAAAAAAATAAATATAACAGCAATAGACAGCCATTTCTGCCCGCTCCACAAACACACCCCCCCCCCATGCTTTCCTAAAGCACCCACAGTTCACATAGCCTTGTGCAATTTCCCCAAAAGGCTTTACACGGACACGACAAAGACAAAAGATTT